>NC_033641.1:9796398-10096398 GCF_001540865.1 Ananas comosus
ATATATATATATATATATATATAGAGTTGGACTGGGCTACTATTAGTAGCAAAATCTCATTGTTACTACCAGTTTTTTAGCCTTTGGATCAACTCTTTTCATTATTTCTAACCATTGGATTAAATACTATAACCCAGTAGGGACCACTCAACCCTAGGGGGACCACTCAACTCTAACCAACTAATATCATCCCGACCCTACAATTTTTCATCCAAGGGTTAAAAACTTGATAGCAAAAAGAGCGTTTTAGTATTAATAGTATTCCAGTCTAATTCTATATATATATATATATATATATATATATTTTTGTGAACTGAGCCAGCTCAGTGCCTACTAGACTAAGAGTCAAGACTATTAAAAGATGGGCCTTTGAAAGATACAACGGGCCTCTGGAAATTCTCTCTCTCTCTCTCTCTCTCTCTCTAGAAAATATAATTTTTCCAAGGTTACAGAGGGTTTTTAGAAAAGCAAACCTCAAATAATAGCATAACATGCTTGCGAATCAAAGGCGTTAATTATTAATTTTAAAAACTCAAGCGGTTAAAAAGGACGCAATTCATTCACTTAGAATGCATAGACACATAGACCGACTCTTTAAGACAATAGTTTCCTCGCGACATCTGAACCTATAAGCAGCATGCAAAGATCGAATCTACGTCACCATCTCATCCTGTTAGAATAGATGCAACACATTCATTTGAAGTACATAAATATATATACAACGCCTCACAGGCTTCGATTGTGATTCGGTCCAATCTAACATTCGTTACAAGATAGAATGCTGATTCATTTAAGCTAACAATCCAAGCATAATTTTCTTACCTCTCATACCAGCATATGCAGATATTTGTGTGTTAGCATTGCATCAATGTGTAAACTTTTGGACCACCCACATCAAGCCCACCAAGGGATCCAATTTTAGCCTTCTATTTATTCCTAAATATCTATGCCCCATGTTATATAAAATATACACAGCAAACAATTCTCACATAAAATGAGTAAGGGGCGCATTTGATACGGCGTAAAATGAGTCAAAAATTTATTTTCAGTATGAAAAATATTTTCGTGCTTATTTGATTCGACATAAAAATAATTTTTTGTAAAAATTTTATTTAGGAATTTGAAAAAAAAATAAAATTTTCGTCTTTCACTATTTTTCAATAAAGAATGAAAATTCAAACTGTATAAAATTTTTTATTCATTTTTCCTATCAAACCAAATAAATATAAATTTTTTTTCTTTCAATCAAATAAATATTAATAAAAAATTAATTTTTTCAATTAAATATTTATAAAATTTTAAAAAAAACTTTTTTTTTTTTTTTTTTGTACGTTCAACCAAACGGATACTAAACCATTATATTTTTTAACTAATCCCGAAGAAGATATAACACAATTGAAATGCACTCTAACAAAAGCACTACAAAACCACTCTCCACGCCTACACCTCTCTCTCTCTCTCTCTCTCTCTCTCATCACCTCCACCACCAACATTAATGGCGCTCCTCCCCCTGCACCTTCTCCTCCCCCTCCCTCTCTCCCCTCTCCGCCCCCCAAAACTCCACCTTCACCGCCCCGCGAAGCTCCGCACCATCAGATCCCTCGCCGGAACCCTAGACGGGGCCTCGCCGGAGAAGCCGCGGAGGTGGGAGAGGGCGCTCTCCGCGGCGGCGAGCCTCTACCCGGTCTACGTCACCCTCGGCGGCGCAGCCGCGTGCGCGAACCCGGGGGCCTTCACGTGGTTCGTGCAGCGGGGCCCCGCGTCGTATAGCTTCGCTCTAGGGTTCATAATGCTCGCCATGGGCCTAACCCTAGAGCTCAGGGACCTCCTAGGTCTCTTCCGCAAGAGGCCCTTCTCTGTGAGTTTCATGAGAATTTCGCAAATAAATTTCTTTTTTTTTTATTCAATTTGCATGTTTTCTTAATGGCTTCTTTTTTCGTAATATTGAGCTTATTGCAACCACATTTTGAATGGAATTGAGTTTGTGGGGATTGAAATGTTATATAATTCAAGGCCTTTGATGTTATTAAGTAGGGATAGTTGTCTATATACCCCTCATACCCCTCGTACGTTTAAAAAATATCCGATTTATCTTTAATTTTTTTTTTTCTAAAATACCTCTCATATGTTCCACCGTTATTGCAAAATACTCTTGCAGGTATCTCCTGTTAAGTTAACTTGGGTTCAATGTGAGTTAAATAACTACCACAGTTAAAAAAAATAAAATGCAAATTTTGTCCTTAACTTAAGGGCAAATAAAAAATGTTGGTGACGGTAGAGGGGTATATTGGAAAAGACTAAAAGTCAAAATACTTTTTGTGCCCCTGACTTTAAAGGCAAATAAAAAAATCGGTGATGATGGAAGGGTATATTTGAAAGGGCAAAATAGTAATTTTACAGAGATAACAGTGTTCATTAATAGATTTTAACTCTAGGGGTATATTAGAAATAGGTTGGAATATAAAAAAAGGTATTTTCAATATTAGCCTTCTAAGAGGGGTAAATCGGAAAGTCGAGAACTTTTCAGGGGTATATAAGCAATTACCTCTATTAAGTATTAGCACAACTACTTTTACTATTCACAAGGAGATTTATCGAACTTAGCCACTATTCAACAATTAAATTTGATCACATTCAATAAATTTGATCTGTATACGGGCGCCACTACCTCAGTATCACACCTCTCTTTTTTCCTCAGTTTTTGGGTTGTGTTATTAATGCGGTGACAAAGATATTCAATGAACCTGATCATTAATTCTTTGTAAACTACATTTGACCACTCTACAAATATTTTTAAAAAAGGCAAAAAAAATTGACCAGATTTAATGAATCTGAGTTGTAGTTCTGATCATTAATTCTTTGTAAACTACATTTGACCACTACAAATATTTTTAAAAAAGGCAAAAAAAATTGACCAGATTTAATGAATCTGAGTTGTAGTTCTTTTGTTCGTTTTGTAATGTTCTCAGATATTGTTCGGTTGCGTTGCTCAGTACACAATAATGCCAGCTTTCGGAGCTATAGTTAGCAAAGCACTTAATCTCCCCCCCTCGCTCTCGGTTGGTCTCATTCTTCTAGCATGCTGTCCTGGTGGAACTGCATCTAATGTGGTAAAATATGTGCAAATTTCGTATCTTATTATGCTTTCGTACTTATTTAAATCATTTTTAGTTCATAGTTAATCTCCTATTATCGACATGATACTTTGTGGTCCTAACTCCTTTTAAAGAGTCACTTTTGGTCCCTGAGGATAGTCCATTTGATAACGACTTATGAAATGCTGAATTGCTTTGATTTGTCTATGAGCGGTTCATGTTTTTCATCTCAAATCTAGAAGAGGACAATTGATCATGGTTGACGTGGTCCAATGAATTGATATTGATATTTAAAAAGATCTCAGAGATGAGAGTATCGCTTTATGTGACTGAGAAGGTTCCAAAAGTATAGCTGGAGAGTTGGCATGTCCTTTTTGTCAGTTAGTGAGTGATTTAGCTTTTCAAAGTTGATGCATGTACATATCAGGTTTCGTGATTCAAATTTTTAAAAAAACTCAATCAATCATTAGCTGCCACCTCTGCAGCGTCATCCAGGGACATGACCCATTTATTCATCCATAAATCCTACCAAGACATTGTGATCTTCAGTTCATTTGTCTATTTGAATCGGTTAATATTTCCTTTTCATGGATCAATAGTGTTTATATACTAGCAAGGTATCTTAAGAGTTAAGAATGGTAGTGTAGTAGCAAAAGCTAATTCAAGAGAAAAGAAGAGCAAATATTTCTATTCCAAGAAGATAAAAAAGCAGATAACACCATCAAGATTGAGAGAATATGTTCAGTTGTAATCCCCACATCAAACCCCGTTACTTCTTGCTTGATTGCACTAGACAAAAGCAGTTTAAAATGGCTAATATAAATGAAAGCTTACTCTACTAGCTAATAATATGCATTCTTTAACTTTTGACTCCTCCCGCCTTATTAGTTTCTCTCTAATAGTGTTTCAGGTGACTTTGATCGCCCAAGGTGACGTGCCGTTATCAATTGTAATGACTGTGTGCACCACTCTAACTGCAGTCGTTCTCACCCCTCTGCTAACAAAAATTCTCGCTGGAGCCTATGTCCCTGTGGATGCCGTGAAGCTCTCCTTAAGTACTCTTCAGGTCAAATTATCTCCTTTTTACTCCTCATTCATCTCGCCTTCTCTTTATTTTCTTCATCTAAATTCCTTCTTTTTCTTCTTGTAGATAGTCGTTGCTCCGATTTTATTGGGCTCTTACATGCAAAGCACATTTCCAGCCGCCGTAAAAGTCGTCACCCCCTTTGCTCCCCTTCTTGCTGTATTAGTTTCCTCACTACTTGCGAGCAGGTCCAAAGTTCACAGTAAAGTTTTGCACTTATTTTTTTTACTTCTTTTGCTTTCAAAATCAACTCTATTTTCTTTAAATGGTGTAGTGTGTTCTCCGAAAACGTTGCTCGTTTGAAGACATCATTAGCAGACACACCCTACGCCTCTGATCAAGGCGCAATTTTTGGAGATCTGAAGACGGTCATATTGTCGGTCCTCTTGCTGCATCTCGCTGGCTTTTTCGTCGGGTACATTAATATATTGAAATTGTTTTACATATAGTATTCGCGAGCGAATATGCTCTAACATTGGATGCTTTATTCGCAGATATCTATCGGCAGCGATATGTGGTTTCAAAGAAAGACAGCGAAGAGCAATTTCAATTGAGGTATTCGCCGCTTATTCTTGTAGTAACCCATTTACCGCAAATCGAGGAATGGTGAAATTCAATACCATTTATTCCGACTTATGTTAATGGACACATAATCAACTATGTACAGCTATTTCATATTTATTCACGCATGTATGGATCAAATCATGATTGTGTCGATGTGATTACAAGTTCATCTGTTTTGTTCAGGTCGGCATGCAAAATTCGTCACTTGGTGTAGTTCTAGCAACTGCTCATTTTTCGTCTCCGCTGGTAGCTTTGCCCGCAGCTCTCTCGGCTATAATTATGAATATCATGGGTAGTTCGCTGGGCTTCGTGTGGAGATACGTCGATCCATCCGATCCATCCGATACCAGGAACGAATCCTAGTCCTTCGATAGGACTCTTTTTGTTTTTATTTTTATTTTTTTTCGACTGTTCTATGCAGTTAACAATGTTATAAAGCTGTGTATATCTTGGACCTTTTAAGACCTTGGCATTAGTTGAAGACTCTTTTGTGCAAGGATGCTTTGTGTATATGTATGTGTATGTAATGCTTGGTTTTGTTGCATATGTAGTAAAATAAATGAATTTCTCAATTTGTTAAAAAAATACTTCACTGATTTTATCTGTTTCCTTCTGTTTGGTTTTCCAAAAAAATAGTTTTTTGATTGGAAAAATATTTTCCGTCTCCTTGGTTTTTAGAAAAAGTAGTTTTTAAGAAGTTTTTTTTTTTGAGATTTTACAATAAAAGCAGTATTTTTGTTTTTTGGATTTTTTTTAAATAAAAATTTATAACAAATAAAAGTTTGAGGACCAAAGTGTAATCAGAGTCATAGTTTGAGGGCCAAAAGAGTAATTTAACTCCAAGGTCTAAGAATTATTTGTTTGTTTAATATTTAATTTAATTTAATTTAATAATTATTTTTTTATTATTAAATCCCATTTTAAAACAACCGCGGCAATTGGCGATACCACCTTATGATGATAAATTCAAACTTCTTTTTTTTTTTTTTTTTTTTTTTTTTTTTTTGATACTATAAAAATGGAGTCGTATGTGGTCTCCTCCTAAAACCCGTTCTCCATTTCCGATCGCCGCGTAGAAGAGGGAGCGAGGATTCGGCGATCCGACGCCGCCGATGATTCGTGATGGACGACGCGTTCGCGTTTTCCTCGGCGAGATTCGGTTCGTCTCCTCCGCTTTGCTCGGTTTTTTGCTTTTTTTTTTTGTGTTTTTTGTTGATGAATTAGATCGAATTTATTGGTTTCATCTTTATTGCTTTAATGTTTGAGATGAGATCTATCTGTTGCTATTTATTTATTTATTGTATGATTTGGGAGATTTGTTAAGCAATTTTCTCTAGATTTCATGTATCTATCTTAATTTTGTAGATGTTTGTATGCTTTATTATCTTTAATTTTTGTGTTGTTGTTCTTGTTTGGGGGTGGTAAAGGGATCTGATCACTGTGTGAACTCTATCTGAAATATAAATTAGGGAGTATTTGGCCCTGCTTCTGCTTTTAGCAGCAGTAGCCTCAGTAGAACTGGAAATTTTGCTGCAGCAGAAAACGGAAATCAGATTCCGAGCCTCAAAAGTATGAGCTCCAATTTGATGTGTTTCCGGCAACAGTAGCCTTAATGGATAAAAGAGAAAAATCTAGAGATTTTGATGCATCAAGAAGCACAAACGAGATTCGAAACCTCAGAAGAAGAAGCTCTAATTTGACGCTATTGATTCTGCTATGAAAAGAGCTTGTATTGGGTATATTTGATGTAGTGCTTCTCTTAACAACACTATTCATTAATTCGTCAAAGTACAAACAGCACTATATTCAAACTTTTCCTTCATTTCACTCGAATTCTGTGAGTTGAATTTCCTTTTACCTACTCTTGGTTGATCTCTGGTAGTTTATATGGTGTGTTATTGTGCGAATAGAGAGTATATTAATGCAACAATGTCAAGTGTCGAGATCAACTAGATCAAAAGAGGATCTGTAAAATTCTACTCCTCACCAAGCCATTAGTAATTTTACTTCCTCCATGTAATCATTTTATTGAGGACACCTTTCTTCTGCTTATACGCATTCTGTTTTGAACAAGTTTTTCGAGAAAATTATTCAGTCGCATGAATTAGTTGCTCTGTGTAAGATGATTGCTCAAAGGTCGATATTTTTTAACAAAAATTTACGATAAACTTGATGCCTTAGTTCCCTTTCAATCTTACTTTTCATATTCAAGTGTCTTCAATTGCTCAAAATGCACCATTTATGCAACTGTGAACTTATGTCGTTGTTGGGTTCGTTTGTCTCACATATATTGTAGAATCGAGATTGGCGCACTGTGTGATGAATCTCTACAACCCAAAAGAAGAGCTTAAGAAGGATCTCCATCCTCCTAGGTAAATGCATGATAACTGTAGTAAGTTCTATAGTTATAGATACCAATAAAGTATTTTATTTGTCTTATTTATGATTGAACTGATTTTGTTAGTATTAGCTCTGTTCATTCTCCTCAGCTACTTCATGATTTTATTTTTATCCATTAGCAAGCAAATATAAAACTCTTAGAGCATAAAAGTAATAGGACAAAGTTACAAACTGTATGTATAGATCATTATACACCGACATTCGAATTTGCCAACCAAGTTAACCTTCGGTTTTATATTTCACACCGATAAAAGATGCATTTGTACAATAAAGAGAGAAGGAAACATCTAGGAAAAGGAGAGGGAAGAAAAAAGCACCAAATAAATGTTTTTTCGGTGAGAAAGCAAAGAACAGTTTTACAATTTATATGATTGAACAAGAATTCGACCTCTTTTCAGAACATATCCACAAGCACCCAAAGGAAATGTAGTACAAAGAATCCCATTCTGCACACACAAAATGAAATATATATGTATGAAATAAATTCAGATCCCCTCACTCCTAGTTTACTACAATGTTACAACAACACAAACTAAAACCCTCCCCTAGTGGATTCAAACATTCTGCGTAACTCCGACCGCAAATGCACTGTGCTCCGTGTTGTCCTCACCACTTCTCGTCGTATCTAACTTCTCCCCGTCGCCCCACAATGCGTAGGCTTCTTCGCCGTGCACTGCGTCATCTCCAATCAGCAGCTGATCATCCGGTATTCTTAGCGGGACCACAAGCTTAATGACCAGACAAATGATAGAGGTCACAACGACGTTCCATCCGATGATGAATAAGGCGCCGGCTATTTGTTTTCCGAGTTGCGACCCACCCACACCGCCATAGACTGCGCCGTGAGAGTTGGTGACCGGGAGGAAGAGGTTGCAAAGAGTCTGTTCAGCAAAAAGCCCGGTGCTGATACCCCCCAAAACGCCTGCAACGGCGTGGGTATGAAACACACCGAGCGTGTCGTCGATCGCTTGGAGCAAAGACCAATGACGGTGGATCACATTCATGGTGAACCAGGGGACGCTACCAGAAAGGACCCCCATCACTATAGCTGCCCAGCCTTGGACCACTCCTGAGAAAGGCATGAACATATAAGGTTGGTGTTTTTGATGTTTCTATATCTTTGTGCAAACAAATAGTAGGTTGAATGTGGACATCTCATTAGTGTAAATGGAAATCGGTATTGATCCGTCCGGTCCGGTGAACCAGATCAACTCTGACTAGATCTATAAAAAATCGGGCCAGGTGGGCAGGTCAGAACTTAAAAGGTTGGATCATTTTTGCTTAGAGATATTCACAGTATCGCAAACTATGTAGCCTTGGTAGAACTAGTATTTTACTGGAGTTCAATATGTTTTCTCTCTTTTGAGTAAATCAGTGTTTAACTTTGAATTGCATATATGGTGCTTTTACAACTATATACTCCTGTAAAATCTGACTTTTTTTTCCTATATGCTCTTCAAAAGTGCATTTTCTTATAAAATTATCTTTATCTTATGCTGCAGTATACCGAGAGAAGTTTTTACAAGGGAATATGCGAAAAGCTCTTTATCTTATGCTGCAGTATACCGAGAGAAGTTTTTACGAGGGAATATGCGAAAAGCTAAGTTCATGAAGAATATCATATCTCTGAAAAGATATCAGAAAACAGTCTCACCACAAGCTGTTGGGATATTTTCATGCAGGTTGAATTAAAGAAACATGGATTCAGGATCAGATCCAATGTCAACAGCATGGTAAAACTTCAAATTATCCTTTCTAAATTGCTTTGTTGAGTATCAGAATAGCTACTTAATTGCTTCGACAAATCAAAAAGGTGACTTGGTCAATAACCAGTGATTTGTTCTCATATTCAGTGTTATGTGTGGTGGAAACTGGAAATTCTAAACCATGGGCTTGGCATTTTGTTCTTAAAACTGTGTGGAAAGTCAAATTGCACAGCTGGAATTGAGAGATCTGCTTCCAACTACAGCTGAAATCAAGCCTACAGTTGCTGAAACACAGGTACTTTTTATAAATTTAAGTTATTTCCAAAGAATAAAATTTGAGGTTTTGTTAAATCCAATTGTGATTCTGTTAAATTTTAATCTCTCGTAATGGCCTTTTCAAGATTTCGTTAACTATTATCGGCTAATAACTAATTCAACTGTTAATTTTAATGAATTGAAAAGTAACTTAAAAGTTGAGGCCGTGTTAAAAAAAAAAAAAAAAAGAAAAAAGTGGAGGGCTAATTTCAAAATGGCCTATAGCTTAGGGGTGTCCATACATTTTTACCTTTTAAATTCTTCCAGTTAGGTCATAAGTGCTCTCCAATGTGGAGCTTATTAAACTCTTTATTTACACCATTTTTTAAACTAAAAAAAGAGTACAAGGCATCCATATTAAATAGTCTAAGTTAATTAAAGGAAATTAAATTAGGCTCGAATTTTGACCAGCCAATATAAATTATGTGTAGAAATTCTCACATAAGTTGCTTATAACCAATAACAATAAAAATTCAAGTTGAGAACCAGTGTCAATTAAAAATGCAAAAAACATACATGAGACTTATCTCTAAATTAAAAGTTTACACCAATATCAAAATCATATAGTATTAGAGATAATCCATATATTTTTTAGGAAACTAATCAAAGTTGTTAGGAATCCGAATGGGATAACCCATTTTGTTCGAATTATAAAGGATTCAACCTGAGAGTGGTTTTCTTATTAAGGATTTATTTTTTGGATCCAGTTATTTTTCGGGATCGGTGCGGGAGCACCAATCTCATTTGATTCCCTTTAGAAAATAGGGAATATTTTCAAGTGTGTCACTATTCTATTATTGTTGGATCATGATTCTCCTTGGCCACATCTGGGGTTTCCTCATTCTTAATAAGTGATTGGCTCCAAATTAGTCAATATCTCTTTAAATTAATACTGTAAGCGTCAGAAACACGGATTTTGTTGTTTTATTATAGGTAAGCTTGTACGAAACTAAAATTAAGATATACTTGAAAATAGATATTAATTAAAATGTAGAGTTAATTGTATACTATAATTAATTAAAATATACTTGAACAATATTTAATGGAACGATGATGATTCCATGACCCCACGAGATTGAGATTCCAAAAAGCCGGCTTTTGACTTCAGAAAAATGAAGACATTAATTTTGTAAATTCTGGGTATCAGGTTGGTATCAGAATTAAATGTTCTTTTCCAACTTTTTTAGGTCGAGAACCAATAATATTTCATATCAAATAAAACAAATGGTAAGATTCAAAAAAGTTACTCTTAACGACCCTGTAGTCTTATTTGTGTTGCTATTAATTAGTGTTATGTGGTTGTTTACCGCCTCGGTTATGTGGATTATACTCCATTGTTATTAGGTTTTCTCGTCTATTAACGAGTGGTTTAGCTTGGAATAAATCTCAGGAAAAATTAGGAAAGACTCTGAATGTTGTTTGAATAGAGTTATTTAGAAAAGTCTCAAAATTCTTTTATTTTATTTTATTTTATTAGTGATTTTATTTTAAACTTGAAGGTCACGGTCTAAATTAGAACTATTTGTAGAGTCAATGGAAACTCTAGGAAGTTCATTTGTCGTGTCAAAATTTTGTTGGAATGGAGATTTATTCCACAACCTAACAGGAATGGACACAGACTATTATTGTACTCCCAATAGTTTCACATCGGATGGGGTACTGATTCCGATCAGTTTATATGAGACTTATATGCTAATAATCATAACTGAGCTTAAATATTTTTGGCCGATGGTTTGAGCCTAACGAGTTATTTTTGCTAGCGAATCGGGTCGTTACAATTCTAATAAAAAAAAAATTTTAAAAAAAAAAGAAAAAAAAAAGGAAGGTTTACCGGCGCCGGGGGTGATGCAGACGAGGCCGGTGATCATGCCCTGGATGGCGCCGATCACCGACGGCTTCCCGAAGACGATGACGTCGAGCACGGTCCACATGAGGAGGCTGGTGGCCGCGCAGACGTGCGTGTTGAGCACCGCCATCGACGAGTCGATGTTGGCCGAGTACGGGTCCCCGCCGTTGAACCCCGTCCACCCCATCCACAGCAGCCCCGCCCCCGCCAGCAGCAGCAGCACGTTGTTCGGCGGGAACCGCTCCCTATCCGCCTGCGACCTCGGCCCCACCTATGCAGCAGGAGTAGCAAACGTGTTGAGTCAAAAGATCTTATATATACGTCCTTTTCTACTTGAGAAGCAGAAGTTAAAAAAAAAAAAAAAAAGGGATACGCACCCAGTAGGCGGCGGTGATTCCGGCAATGCCGGATGAGACGTGGATAACGTACCCGCCCGAGTAGTCGATCACCCCCCATTGGAACAGAAACCCCCCGCCCCAGATCGAGAAAGCGCCGATCGTGTAAGAGAAGGTGATCCACAGCGGCACGAACGCCATCCAGGCCAAGAAGCTCATCCGGCCGAGGAGCGAGCCCGCGAGGAGAATGACGGTGATCGCGGCGAAGACGCACTGGAAGTAGACCATGGAGGCGGCCGGGTAGAAGGGCGCGACCATCGGCGTCTCCACCGCCTGCCCGCCGCGGTAGTAGTGGGTGGAGGCCGGGAGCGTCGACTGCGCGATCAGGAACTTCTGGTCCAGGGCCGGCCGCGCCTTCCCCCAGAAGGGGAGGAGCTTGTCGCCGAAGGACATGTTGTAGGCCCAGGTGACCCAGCAGAGCCAAACCGCGGCGAATGCGTAGAGGGCCATGAAGGCGGAGTTTATGGCCCACTTCTTCTTCACGATGCTCCCGTAGAGGATCACGAGGCCCGGCATCGACTGCAGGCCGACGAGCGTCGCCGACGTCATCTGCCATGCGTTGTCGCCCTTGTTCAGCCACTCCGGCGACGACGACGAGTTCTGGTACGCCGCCGCCACCGCGCTCGCCATCTCTACGACCTAGCTAGTTTACGTGATTTATACCTAAGGGAATGAATGAATGATTGAATGAATGAATGAATGAATGAAGAGCAAATGATGCTCTTCTTTTTTACTTCCTTCGCCTTATGATATAAAGAGGAGTAGAAAACAAGAGCACAAAATGAAGGCCGAGAGGGAGAGTCGTAGTGATTGAGAGTTTTAGACGAGCATTTATAGTGGCAGGGGATTCAGTGGGAAAGGGTTTAAAAAAATAAAAAAAAAATAAAAAACTTTAAATACCACCTTCTGTTTCAAATTTTTTCACTTTAATATTTTATGATTTGAAATATATCAATTTAATATCCTGTAATTTTATTTTTATTTTTTTATTATCGATTTTACTAATTTTTTTGTTAAATCAGTGACAAAGTTAAAACCAAAGGATACTAAAGTGAATATTTAATAAACTTAGGTCGGTATTTGAAGTTTTTTGTATATAATTTAATAAAATATTAACAGAAAAGATAACAAAAAAATAAAAATGAAGCTAGGGGACTCTAATTTGATACATTTTAAATCACATGGTACAAAAGTGAGAACGTACAAAACTGCAGGGTGCTATTTGAAGTTTATTCTAAAAAAAAATATGATTTTGTGTGTTGAGTAGCATTAGGTACTTAGATAGCATTAGGTACTTAGATATAATAATATGCGGAGTTTTAAGGCTGAAGTAGTGGATACTAAATAGATTCCTCTCATATTATATTCAGGAGAATTGTTTTCTTTTTTTTTTTTTTCGTTAGAATATTCGTATTCGTTTGCGTAGGTACATACACTGATCGTTACCTGTGTATTTATTTGTTTATTTTTATAAGGTGTGAATGGAGAATCTTATTTTTCAACGGTCGTCTTGGTTAGGGTTGTTACGTAGGCTCAAATTTGAACCCCAAACAAGTTAGTTAAATTTGATATCCAAGTGAACCTATTAGCCAAATCCTTATTGTCTTTGTTGAGACCACTTCTCAATCAACTTTATTAGATTTATCTTTTAGGATACCATCAAAATGGGTAATTATTTCTTTTAGTTTCATGTGGTAATTGGTTCTTGTTTTTATATTCACAGTGAAATAAAAGTGGACTGGTATGCTTCTGGAAGCACAGAGCTTTCTGTGATTTCAAGTTGTTTTCGATGTTCGGACTTTCGAATCGACGATCGGCTCTGTTAGAGTTGATTTAGAGTATTTGAAGTACCTAGAAAATAAATTTTGTGATTTTTCGATATCATTTACCTAGTGATCGGAGAGGCTCAAAATTATTAATTTTAACGGCTGTGGTGAGCCGTTTGCAACTTTAACGGTATAGAAATATTCAAATCATATGAAATTTTGATAGAAAATTCTTTATACCGTATAAAATAAGATCATAACTTTGATCTAAAATTTTAACATCATATCATCATATATTGTATGATTTTTATTTTCAGCCGTTGATTTTGAGCCACTTCGATCACTAGGCAAATGATATTGAAAAATCGCAAAATTTATTTTCTAGATACTTCAAATACTCTAGATCAAGTCTAACGGAGCCGATCGTCGATTCGAAAGTCCAAATATCGAAAACAACTTGAAAGCACGGAGCGTTCCGTGCTTCCAGAAGCATACCAGACGCACTCGAGAAATAGTTGTTTTCTTGTAAAAGTTTAAGTTACTAGGAAATAGTATTTTAGTATTTTTATTTTTAAAAACATGCAGAAAATAGTCCCCATATTTTGGATACATATTCAAAGCGTGAAATGGGTATGTGCTGCGAAACTTAAACAAGTACTAAAAATTCACATAATAATTGGATGAAACGTAGGGATTACGTCTATCAAGAGGACTCTGGGATTTTCACATCATCTTTTTTTTTTTAGTTTATTTATACAAGTCCACTCTTTTTGCCAAGGAGAAGAAGCAATCTCTTATGAAATGTTCAAAAAGTGATTTAGCCAAAAATAAGCAGAGATTCGTTTTATTTTAAAAAATAATAATATAATTAAAAAAAAATGAAATGAAATTAATCAGGATAAACTAACTGGGTGCATTACAGCTTATCATAAGAAATCATGATCTAAGAACCTTATGTTCGACTTTTGAAAACTTATTCACCCACTTAATAGATTATTTTCATGTTTAAGAAATATTAAAGAAAAACATTTTTTCTTACGTATAGTCAAAACTTTTGGATTACTCGATATTTATCATCTCAGTACTTAAAAAAAATAATTTTAAAAAAGTCAAAGAATCTTTCCGAAAAGATTTAGAAATAATGGATACTTTTTAAAATAAGTAATGCTAGATATACACCCAAAAGTGATGTAGACTTTACGTCGATTTCATTCAAGGATGGGATTCACTCTACAAATCACATCATGTGACTAATAGATGATTCTCTATCTTTGGATGGATGGAAAGTAGGATATACACTCATTTTTTAGTGTACACAGCTGTTTTTCTTTTGAATTTATTCTAATTTATAATAATGAATATGGAGTTTTCTAATAAATCCACTTCTCTTTTTTTCTTAGTCATCCATATGATTTGACTTGTTGAGAGGCGCGTATATACAATTGACATTTTTTTGTTTTTGTCCTAATTATGTGGTGCACAAATTGTGCTTTAATGGGCTCCGTAAACCAAACAAAATTCAAACTGAATCCGATCCAAAATAAAAATAAAACCAATTCTAAGTTGGATCATTTATATTAGGTGCTAAGAGGTTGATCCATGCCAATAACTTTTTTTTTTTTGCCTTTTAGGGAAAACTTAAATAATAAAATCTTATGCCATAGGTTAATGGATTCAATTTTACTACCATATTACTGTTTCATTGTTATTTTGATTCTCTATAAATATTTGCTGTTTGAATGCGTAATATGATGTCTACATTATAGTTTTCAGTATATTTTATCTTTTTTTTTTAGAAAAGTAGTTTATAACAAGCTTCATTCATTGAGAAGTAAAAACTGGAAAATAAGAGTGACAAAAAAAAAAGGAAACTACATAATTTAATACTCATAATGTTTTAATAAGTTTTTTGATTATTACGCTCTCAGTTTTAGATAGTATATTTAACAGTCGATTCTTATCTAAATTCGAAAACTATATATCATCACTTTAAACAACACAATAGTAGTATTTTCTTTTTCTTGAGGAGTGCGACCCAATAAAAATTCCTTAGATTTTGTTATGTAAGTAAATTTGTTGAGAAACTTTTAGCTTAATTTGCAAAGAAACTATTAGCCAAATTCATAAAATAATAACACCTGAAAATCTCATCATCATTAGGTTTCAAATCTAGGTGGTTGGACAAAGTTTTTTTTTTTTCTCTTTTGTATTTTTTTTTTCCTGGTCAATATCAAAGTTTCCTTTCAGGTAACTCTTCTGCACAACACTTGATAGTGATTGCTTGTGATCATACATCACAAACAAAATAAGAGAATTGTCACCACTTCTATATAAATAAAAATAAATTATTGAGCCCAGTTGATCAAAATATAAACTACATATATAATTACAAGAAAAGAAAAGAAAAGGAATGTTTCCATCAAAACCATCTAACCATAGTCCCCTACTGTATGCCTTCTCCTTGTAGTTTGTTGGCTAGGTGTAAACCATGACCTATTTATGATTTTATACATGGCTCATCATAGGAAATTTTTTTAGTTACATCCATGGAGTCGACACGTAATAGGAGTTGTGATTTATTAATTAACGCTGTTCTTAATCTAAGGTTATGCATCTATTTCTGTGTGCCATTTTGATCCATTCGTCGTGTTACTATCTTAATGAATCATGAATCACTATCCTTCCTCTCTAGGTTCCATGACAATTACATTAATATTATTTTCATATATATATATATATATATACTATTGAGAAGTAGCTTGCCTAGAACTGAGTTAACAGCTTAATATAATATGATTGGCGATGGTTAGTGTCTAACCAACATATTCGGTATATTGGAATTGATGGGGAGAGAATTAGGGATCAGAATCAGTATCGGAATCGCAATGGAATAGAATTAGAAATTGACCTACTCTTGTTGTGCCATTGGTTCAGCATGTAATTGATACTTCAAATATGAAAAAAAAAGAGCAATCAAAGTTAACACTTTTGGTGCAACAATTTCATTGATGGTCTAATTATAGGATTCAAATAATGTCACACTACATCTCTAATTTGTTATTATGCTTATCAGTTTCATTAACTAGGACTAGAACAGGAAATAATTTGATAATAACTTGATTTCTTGTAGTATCAAGGCAAAATGAAGTTATATATGTTGTTTGGTTAGGAAGATACAAATGCATGAATCAACTTAGTCGTAAGTGATTCTCTCAATCTTTAATTCTAGAATATGATATGATGTGGACAACCAACAATGAGAGAACCCCAACCCATTATCATTCACATAAAAATATCATTGACCTTCCCTTAAATAGTTTATTGGGGCATTGTTTAATCATATGATGTCGAAAATTTTAAAATTCAACCTATTTTTGACAAAAAGCCAATAACTGGAGCTTCCTTCTTAAGGTGCGGTGCGGTGCCACACTTAAGGAGATATTACAAGCAAGATTATTTTTGCAAGATATGGAAAAGTTTATTTAGATATTCATGTCTCTTTAAAGGAGTGAATCTCTTAATAGGTACTCTTACCTTGCTTGAATTTAATCCTTTTTTTGAGAGAGATAGGTAGCACGCTACCCGTTTCGTTTATTTCATTTAGAAATAAACTTAGCTGAAAATGTGAATCAACTAGGATTCGAACTTGGGTCTCAGGTACCAACCACCAAGCCCTTTGCCACGTGCTCTAGGAATGGTCGGTGTGAAGTTATATTTATCACAACATATATTATGTCATCATCATCTTGGAACGGATCGGGCCGGAGTGGAGCATACTTGGGCCCTATTGGGCCAAGGAGTTAACCTTCATTAGCTTGGGCTATCTTGGGCCTTGCCAATATAAACGGTAAGCGCAACGACCTCGAACCGCGCTTATTCTAGATATGGATCGGGTTCGGAAGGATTTGGACCGCTTCATGTTTCATTTTACCGCCCAACAACCTTATCTAGGTTTTCTATGCTAAATTGTTTGAGTGTATGACAAACTGAGTTGAGTTGAGGATTGTTATGTCACTGGCACGAAGCGTGCCGCTGCGCCATCAACACGACACGACACGACACGAGACGACACGACACACATAGGTACTACGCACCCTCATTTATCGGCACGAGTAGCACATTAATTCAAGCTCGAAGGCGAATTTACAGCAGAGCTAATTCAACAGAAACTAAAGTGCTGATATAGAAGAGAATTGCATATAGTTGTAACTGTATTGCAGTTGTAACTGAATGTAAATATAAATTTCGTGTTTGGTTTGATGTATTTAATTCCAACTGCTGCAATAGGAACTGCAGGAGGAGGCCCAACTGCAGCAGTTCGAACTACACTCAAATTGGCCGTAGTTCCAACTACAGCAGTTGGAAAGAGTAACTTTAAATAAAAGATATGCTTACCTCAATATTTTTCAAACAAAATTATTTTTCTTTTTTACATTGGAGGTAATCTCACCATCATATATATATAATAATAAAATTTTTAAAATTATTTCTCAACTGCATGCAACCAAACAAATTATTTATACTTGCAGCACTTTCTACTACATCCAACCAAATAAGATTCATATAGTTATAACTGTTGTATTTCCAACTGCGTGCACCTCTAACTAACTATACTGTATTTATAATTATATCTAACGAAACGCCCCCTAAATGAAGGAAAACCAGAAAAGAAATAACTTGTCCATTGAGAAAACACCACACCCAACTAGCACTTGTACACCAACAAATCAACACTTGGAGGGAAATAGTTGTAAAAAGTGATCGATAAAATATACAGTAGAGTTCTGAAGAGTTTTCGCCGATCGTGCTTAAGATGAATATTCTACAAAGCATCTTAAATATTTCATGAGTAATATTATAACATAATAAACAACCGCCGACGATTTTACACAGTTATCGGGACATGATCATACAAAAAAGAAAACAAACTGAGGAGGAAAAGATCATTAACTAACATTTCAAAGCCATATTCTAATCCTTTAGTTTCCTCCTTTTCTTTGTGTAGGCCAACAAACTTGATCAACTGATTTGGAATTCTCCGCTAGCGTGGACTTCTTTAACTCTCTTATCGTATTCATCCTCGCTGTCCTCCTCCTCCTCCGCTTCTTGCTCTTCGTTCCCTTGCCTGCCTCCTCTGTCGTCCTGCTCTTCGTCCTCCGTCCACCCGAATCCCGCCACGGGCGTGGTCGACGGCGGCGGCGTCCGCGCCTCCGTCACGATCTTCATGATCTCCTCGACACTCTGAAGGGAGTAAATCGGGGCGGTGTTGTCTCTCTTATAGTATACTGCTTGTGCAGTTTCAGTTAGCTCCCTAGGCAAGTTCTTTAGGAACCAGGGGTGGTTTCTAATTTCCCTTATTGTTATCCTCTGTGAGAGACAAAACGAGGTTCCGACAATTAACAAACTAATTTTTGACACATGACACCGCATGGAGGTTGAAAGTATCGAAAGAGTTGGTAAAAGTTAGCAAATATGAATGTTGATCCTAACGAGAAATTAGTTGGGCATTTTAATATAAGCCATGGCGGTCGCGCACGAAATTGATTCATATAAGCATCGTTTCAACATGTACCTTTGCTGGGTGAGGGACGAAGATACGAGATAGGAGCTGCCTGCAATCCTGCGATAGGTGGACGTAGTCTGGTATTTTGTATTGAATCGACATTATCCTCTGCAATCGAAGAACAGTTCAGTGTCAAAAAGCGTAGCGAGAATTTTGTCCATAAAGATAGAATATCATTTAATAGATCTCGCTTCGACGGAGGAAGGAAGATGAGATTTTAAAAGAAATTTACCTGAATGGTCTTTCTGAAATTCCTAGGATCGTCGGGGTCCTCAAAAGGATAAGCTCCCACCAGCATTACATACAGGGTTACTCCGCAGGACCATACATCCGCCAACTACATCAGCGAACAATCACTCATCAGTGATCCAAGAGGAACACTATAAAGAGGCATATACTATATTTAAAGAATTTAAACAAATAACAAACAACAACATCATATTTTGTCCTTTTTACCTTTTACTAACATTTTGTAGTACCTAAAGAATGAGGCTGAATGACCCATTTTAACTTGCAAAACACGCAAACCAAGCATCATTAGTGCATAATTGTTAAATATTTTACATTGGAACGATTTTTATCGCGCTCTCAACTCTATCATTTTTCAAATTGTTGCTCCACTTAAAATATCCACTGGCTATATACATCTTGCCTTGAATCTGCTAGCGTATTACGCTAGTTCTCCATGTTCAAATAATTGTCATTGAAATTAATGTGATATGCTCACAAGTTACCGACTATTTCTAGTGCAAGTGACAAAGGATTTGATGGTTAGTATCCAAGGTCCTAAGTTCGAATCCTAGTTAATTCATTTTTCTAACTAAGTTTTTTTCTAAATAAAATAAACGAAGCGGGTAGCATGCTTCTTATCTCTCAGAAAAAAGATATGCTCACAGGTTACAAATTTAGTCGCACATGAATTAACAATTGATAGGGTAGAGAATGGATATGCGCGATTGGGATATGCTACTTATCTCTCTCAAAAAAAAAAAGATATGCTCACAGGTTACAGATTTAGTCGCACATGGATTAACAATTAATAGGGTAGAGAATGGATATGCGCGATTGGGAATGGAAAATAGACTCAATTTTTGAAAAAATCGTCATGCTAACTCCAAGGTAGATAGGACCTTTCATGGGCCTTTCTTTAAGCCCAATAAATCAGAAAAGAGATGCAATCTGATATTTGAACTTGGGTCGCAATCAGGACGTAAAATATTTTTCACCAACTTCATTAGCAGCCGGAGATATTTTGAGTTGGGAGGAGATCCCAATCAGAGCTGGGACACCTTCCTGATGATTGAAAATTCAATGGTGACGTCTTTTAAGAGAATCAATGGTGACGTCTTTTAAGAGAATCCAAAAACCAAATAATGAGACTCCTGTGTGTGCAGTTTGTCAAAAGCAGGTCCACTGAAGACTACGACTGCTTCTACCAAGACATTAACGTGGCCTTAACAGTCGTACATTATGATGGTGATGCCGACATGGGGACCCACCATTTTGACTCAGCATGTGCGTAACGTATTACGGCAATTTTAGCTCTCTCTCTCTTCTTCTTCTTCTTTTTTCTTTTCTTTTTTTTTTTTTAATTTTTTGACGTGGGTGAAAGCTCCATAGCTATTTTCCATCACCATGACGTAACATTACACAACTAAATTAGAATTGAAAGAACAAATAAGGCCGGGCTTCTAAATGTTACTGCAATTTAAGGTATTATCAGTAACTATTCGATAAAATTATGAAATTATTACTTTTCTCAAGTCTAAACTGAACATGTCAAAATGTCCATTCGCAGGCCCATCGGTATACACGAAATTATACCTCAAGTTGTAACTCCGCGAATTCCAGGATAGATTGTTAAATCCAAGTAAACTATACTACTCTCGAAGTCTCGATCCAAAATGTGACACACACTAAAGGTAGACAAAATTTGACTCGTGGAACACATGTGGAAGACCCATAAGGGGACACGTCAACATGTTTCATTTACCTATCTTAATTTTCTCTCTCAAAAAAAAAAAACTATCTTAATTTTCCACGGAAAGGGAACTAACCCTAGCCAAACTGAAACAACTCTCTCCATACGATGGGAAATGCGCAAAAATAAATATCCTACAGTTTTGAATTGGTGCACAATTATGGGTGCAATTGGTTGGTAGGTGTAACAATGGTTCGTTTTCATGAGTAGGCCATGCAAATACCCCCACTGGAGGGACTAAAATTCACTCCGAATTCAATCTTAGAGGACTTACATCATCCTAATCGCATATTTTTTAATTCAAGAACTAAAAATTCAATAGCAATATATATATATATATATATATATATATATCTGGCCTTTCACACTTTCCCTCAACTGTTGGAATAACTCAATTCCTTCCTACCTTTCTAATCTACAACAATACCAAAAAAATAAGAGAGAGAGAGAGAGAGAGAGAGAGAGAGAGAGAGAGAGACCACCCAACAACCTACCACCAACCCGTCCAAACCCAATCCGAAGCTGCTGTGACATGTGGCTTTGTCCATGTGGGACCCGTTCACATGGAGTCCACGTGTCAGCATCACAACCAGTGATACGATAAATGCTACGTTAATTGATAATTCATTTTAAAAAAAAGATTTTGAACGGCGCGGTGAGGCCCAGTGCATAGAAAAATTTTAGAAAGCAACAGATATACTAGTAACGTGATGTAATAAATTAATTAAAAAAAATTTTAAAAAAATATATCCCATCACAATTATAAAAAACTATTTTTATTATATTTTTATTTAAAAAAAATAAATACGAACCAAATATGATAGCGTAGAATTCCTCCTGTGCGTGCGAATGGAGTTTAACGAGATTACGGCACTCTCAGCGGATAATAAGCACGTGTGAAGTCCACGTAACAGTCCCACGAAGGACGACCAACACCCGTGCGCCGGGTGCACGACACACCACGTACGCCGCGTTAGCATCTCATCTTCGTTCTCAATCCAACGGTGGCGCACTGATGCACCATTACACCAGGTGCACGGATAATTTACGGAAATAAAAAGGGTAAGCACGAAATTACGAAACTGACCTTGCCATCGTACTCGCGTCGCTGGAGCACTTCGGGGGCGATATACGCCGGCGTCCCCACCGTCGATTTCGGCCTCGAGTGGAGCAGCGACGACTATTCAATTTTTTAAAAAAAAAATATAAAAATTAATTAATTATATAAAATAAAAAAAATTAAATATATCTTTTCGAAATTTTAAAAATTATTAAAAATAAATGGAACCTTCGAGTAACCGAAGTCGCAAATCTTAAGGCGGGGCGCGGGGTTCCCATCCAAGAGAGTGTTCTCGAGCTTCAAATCTCGATGACATATTTGCTAAAAAAATGAAAGTCAAATTATTTAAAAGATTTTACTATTTTATGAAATAAATTCAATTTTGGATATTATGGATTTTGTTTGTTTTTTTTTTTTTTCTACCATGAAATGGCAGTAGCTGACGCCGCATATTAGCTGCTGAAAAAAATATCTCGCCTGTGAAAAAAATATAAATAAATTAAGAGAGAGTTTTACTAAAATTAGACTAGAAAATTGGGAAATTAACAATAGTAATAATAATGAGGCAAAAGTGCACAGGGACCCCTCAACTATCCTATTTACACATCGTCTACGTTATGTAATTTAAATTTTTTTTTCTTTAAATTAAGCTACAGATGCAGTTAATGGAAGAGTAAATTGGTTCCATCTTACTAATTCGAGTGCTTTTTCAGCTGATAATAATACAGAAAACTCAAAATTGCATTACATTTTACCAGATAATGGCAAGAAATAAGCTCGTTAATTTTAATGAACTTTTAATTCAAATTTAGTAAAATTACTCGAATCAAATCGAGGGAGCAAATTTAAATGGCGTATAGTTAGGGGGGTTTTCCGTGCTTTTTTTTTTTTTTTTTTTACCAAAATCGTCGTACCTCGTCTTCGCTGAACCTCCCAGCGGTGCAGATCCGATCGAAGAGCTCGCCCCCCGCGGCGTACTCCATCACGATCGCGAGATGCGTCGGCGTGAGCACGACCTAAAACCAAATCACAAAACCCTAATCACCCCCCAAAATCGAAACCCCGAACCGCGATCGAAATTGGAAACCCTGTGAAAATTTGCGGATCCCGAACCTCTTTGAACCGGATGATGTTCGGATGCCGCAGCGATCGGTGGTTGATGATCTCCCTCGCCACGTTCTCGTCGATCTGCGGGGGGGGAGGGGGGGAAGGGACACACGAAGAGCACGAGGGATCAGGGCCGTAGGATCGAGAATCGAGGGGCGAAATGAGTCGATCGGAACCCTAGTTTTTGTTGCCGTGGTTGTTACTTACCTTTTGGCCCCTAGGGATGTACTTCATGGCGACGAGCTCCTTCGTCTCCTTGTGGCGCATGAGGCGCGCGACGCCGAAGTTGCCCGCGCCGAGGTCCTTCAGGAGCTCGTACTTGTCCATGGCGATCGAAAGGGGAGGAGGTCGAAGCTGGGAGAGAGAGAGAGAGAGAGAGAGAGAGAGAGAGAGAGAGAGAGAGAGAGAGGCGAGGGGAGTGGTTAGGGTTTCGGAGAGTTTGGAGGAGGAAGAAGACGAAGTAGAGAGAGAGAGAGAAATTTGATACGATACGATGCGGAGACAAGAGGGTGCGGTATAATTTAGACGGGTGGGGTTTTCAGTGAGAGAGAGAGAGAGAGAGAGAGAGAGAGCGCACGTGCGAGAGAGGAAGGGGAGAGAGAGAGCACGTGCGAGAGGAGAAGGGAGAATTTGGTGACGCGGGAATAGGGGGGCAATTATATCCTGCACCGGGTGTATAAACATCTCATACACCACACCTCTGAAAAGCTGTCACAGAGGTCTAAAAAATCGAAATATCACTCACTTAGTCACTTAACAATCGCCTCATTTTTTACCCCTTACCATTATTAAGATTATGTAATGCTTTAAATTTTTAGATCTCGTATTTGGCACGTTGAATTTGAATTCTAAAACACTAATAATTAAAAATTGATAAAAATGTATAGACTTTATTTAATGGGTTAATTTCATAGGAGCCCTCACACCAACCCCTAATTACATGGATACCCTCCAAAAATTCTTAATATCAAAAATACCCTTCAAATTTAGTAAAATTATCAAAACTACCCTTATTACCTATATTTTAAAAAAATATGGTTAAAATACCCATTTTACCCCTCTCACTCTTACAACAATTATAATATATATTTTATTACCAAGATAATATACTTTTACTATAAGTATTTTTCTAGTTTAATTTAATTAATTTAATATGTCTTCATTTTAACTAGTTTAATATGTCTATATTTTATTTCATTTAACTAGTATATATTCATTTTATTTGTTTAATTACAAATGGAATAATTAGATACTTTTTGTTAGATTTATTTTAAGATTTTTATATTGTTTTAGATGTAGTTTGAAAATTCTTTATTGTAGCTTTAATTTATATTACTATGAGTTTTTTTTCATATTTGTCTTTTTATAGTTTACTTTGATTATTTTTTAAATCTTTCTATTATGTTATATATAGTTTGATAGTTTTCTATTTTATCTTTGAAAATTTTTTTTGATAGTTTTCTATTTTAAATGAAAAAATAATTAAAATAATCAAAGTAAACTATAAAAAGACAAATATGAAAAAAAACTCATAGTCATAATTTTTTTGAAAAAATAATCAAATTAAACTGTAAATAAAAAACAAATTAAATTAAACTAAAAAATACTTATAAAAAAATATGTATTATAATTGTTGTAAGAGTGAGAGGGGTAAAACTGGTATTTTGGCCATATTTTTTCTGAAATTCAAGTAACATGGGTAGTTTTGATAATTTTACTAAATTTGGAGGGTAATTTTGATATTAATAATTTTTGAAGGGTATCCATGTAATTAGGAGTTGGTGAGAGGGTACCTATGAAATTAACCCTTATTTAATTTATCAACCATTTCGAATCAACTATCCTACCTGTTAAAATTTTGATTTTAGTATCAACCTTTCAATTTATTTTATTTGAACTAATCAATAGTATTTTGACCTTAAAATTTGAATTGGTCATTTATTTTAACAAATTTAATTAGTTTACTCCACATAATTTTTATAACATAATTACATTTATAATTATAGTTTATTAACGTAACTACCTTAAATTTTGAAATAAAAATATTAATGACCGACTTAAATCAAATAAAGTAAAAAATTGTATAATAAGTGAAAATTTTAAATGTTTAGATATTCAGCTCAAAATGATTAATAATTTATAGGAAAAACTTCAAATACTCCTGTGGTTTCACACTTTCTCACTTCAGTATCATGTGGTTTAAAGTATATCAAATTAGTACCATGTGATTTCGCACTTTCTCACTTTAGTACCCTATGGTTTCAAGTGTATCAAGTTAGTATCTTGTGATTTTGTACTTTCTCACTTTATTACCTTATGGTTTAACATTTCGTTAAATTATATATCCCGAAATGGATAATAAAAAGAGAAAATTGAAACCACTGGGAACTAACTTGATACAAAAATAAAATCATAAGGTACTAACTTGATACACATAAAACCACAGGGTACTAAAGTGAGAAAGTGCGAAATCATAGAATACTAACTTGATACACTTTAAACCACGGGAGGCTAAAGTGAAAAAGTACGAAACCACACGTGGTATTTGAAGTTTCCCCTAATTCATATAAGTTTCCTACAATTTTATCTTAAAAATCGAAAGTGGTGCATGAGGCATACAGATGCACCGGGTGCAGGGAAATTTCTAGGGATATAGATTGCCGCGTCAGCGGGCTTAGATCGGATCGGACACAGAGGCGTCTTTCTTATTTCATTTTATTTTATTTGTTTAATAAATCATTCTTTCATGATGTACAAAAATTGAATCATTGCGAGGATCATGCTAACTCGAGCTCGATTTCTTAGTTCGATAATGTGAAAAGAAGAGTATGCTAAACAAATATTTTTACTTATTCGATTGTAAGAATACGGTTATGAAACATACATGTGCGTGATAGAGACCAAATTGAGATTTTTGATGGTCTAGTGCAAACTAAAATAGCCAAATTTTTGATAAATCGAAAAGGAGTCTAAAGCTCCTCTTTGAACCCTCTATACAATTTTTGGCCTTTGGTAGAATATCGAAATATAGAAAGAAAAAAAAAATTGCTCATTGGACTCGTCAATGCATCTATTCGGTAAGAACGCGTGATTACAATCTCAATGCATGATGATGCTATTACCAGAGATTAAGACCTATAAATTTTTCGAATCTAATTTTTTTTATAAATAAAATTTAATTAGTTTAATGAATCTGATCCTGACTATAGGGTCTAAAGAGTGGTGGGGCTCGAGCTTGCTATGTCGACCTTGAATAATAAAATTAAAAAACTAAAACTAAATTAAATTAAATTAATTTAAATTAAATTGATAAAAAATTGATTGAGGAGGAGTACAAGGAATGGGAGAGGTGAGGGGTGGTGGTCGCGTGGGGTGCACAGTAAACCCACCCGGGCCCTGCGCCATGGGGAAATGGGTTGGCTCCTGGGGATGGCATTGACCAACGATATTTTTTTCACTTTATTCTATCATATTTTATTTCGTGCAGAGCCTGCGCGTATGTAAAATCGTGCTTGTTTTGCTCTGTCGAAGTTTCTACAAAAGTGTTGATATAAATATTGAAAAAAAATTTTCACTTAAATTTATTCAGTAAATTTGATTGTGATTAAAATAAAAGTTCTAAATTAGAGCATCTGATTGCGAAGAGTAATGTTAAATCTTGATCGACTCCTTTGGTTAAATCTAAAAAATGGTATTCAAGTATTGTATAATTTGGCCTATTTGTTTTAAATATTTTTAAGAGAGAGGATAGGGGGTGGTGTATCTGACAAGCTTAGCATGTGCCATGTCTACACATACTACTTGTTCTAATGTTTTATTTTAAGGTACGTAGTAGTGGGAGATTGTATTATATTTTATGTAATGTGGATATAAATATGAGAAACAGGGTACTTACGAACGGTTTCTGTAGTCTTATAGATTATTTTATTTAGTATTATATAATATTGCTGTACTATTAAATATTAAATATTCTTTTTAATGAAGTGGTTTGACACTTAAATGGGCTGTTGAGAGAGAGAGAGAGAGAGAGAGAGAGAGAGAGAGAGAGAGAGCATCTAATTTGAAAAGCCTGGTTGTGAGTTTATCCCTGCTAGGTGAAATTTTACTTATTTGAGTAGCACTGATTAAAAAGATAATAATAATATTTTTATTAGAATTGCTTTATACCTTTCTATTTTCATTGCAAATAAAAGCGTCGATCTAAAGCTTCTGCTTTTGATGCTCATTTCAGCTTCTTATTACAACAAAACAATAAATTTTTTGCTCGTCAAATATCTGACTTCTATGTTTCAAAAGTTAGGCCAAACAAGCATTTAAGCTTTCGTAAGCTTAAATAGCATGAATAAGTACAAAATTTATTAAATCTAATTAAATTCAATTAGTCAATAGTGATCAATTTCAATAAATTTATTTGTCGTTACTAAATTTTGAAAGAAATATCATCACCCTTATATAGAAAGGTAAGTGAGGCCCATATTTCATGTGATCACATGGGCATAATAAATTAAGGTCAACACTTTGATTTATTACCAGGCAACATTCAGCAGAGGACAATAAAAGCCACGCTAGCAAGCTAGAAGGGATTCATTCATCACCAAACATTGACCATGCTACATTAATCCTCAGTGATAAATAGGACACAAAAAAAAAAAAACTGTGTTTATAATATATAACCCAAAAAGAAAGGATATTAAAAAACAAAAAAGGAAAAAGGATTAAACCTTTAGATAACTGAGAAGCCACATCAAATTTACATCGATCAATATCCAACTTCATGAAACTCAGAATCCTAATTTCCTTTTGGTACTAAGTGCAGAATCGCTTTTCGGCGTGATTGTTCTTCCAAATTAAGAGGATAGAATAGAATAAGACTGTTTTTCTCGAGGAATAGTTTTGAAAATGGCGAATATAGCAATCACACGAAGAGGCAGGGATAGAAGAAAGAATTTCAAAGAGGGAGGTGGATAGCTAAAACTTTTAACTCATATTTTGGAAATTTGACAGAAAAACTAACATGCATATCATTTGATTATTCACGGGGATAACATGTAAATAACCAAAGATTTAGGGGCTCAGTCAGTTACGGAAAGATTTCCAGGGTTAGATATGCAAAAATACAATCTAATGTACAGTGGATTTGAGCTGTAAATTCATGGGCATGCAGGTATGAAACCACATTAGCTCACTTTAACCAGGTGAAGATTTTTACCGGTCCAACGGTTGCAAAAATGCCGTGGTCTTTTCTCGGCCATTATCCAAGACTGATTAGCAATCTCGAGAACATATGGATCGTCATATATCAGTTTTCTCACTAGATGCACCCACGTGGTCACCAATGGCGGATTTAGCATTGGCGTCCATATCGCCAGATACCTCATTTTTTGGTTCTGGATCCATTACTTGATTCTCTGGTTTTCCTTCATTCATTCCTCCACTATCACAAGCAGCCTCGGTTAATGGTCCAAGGGCATGCTCTGATGAAACTTGAGCTCCGCCAGCACCATTTGAAACAGTTTTGTTCTCATCAGCTTCGGTTGCTTCTGTAACCACTGAATTACTAACAGTTGGTTGATCATTTGCTTTTGACTCATCCAAATCCTTTGTATCCGCATCACCAACCTCTTTGGTTAACGACTCATCCACATTAATGGATGCAGGACCATTACCGTTACCCTGCTTGGTGTTATCTTGCGAGTTGCTAATCTTTGTGGTGCTGACTGTTTGTTCAATTGCCTGTTCTGGTGCCTGCACTTCTTGGTTTTTTTCTTTCAGTGAAGTCGATGAGGTTCCTGAATTTACTACTGGGGGTGAAGGAGCAGTAACAGGCCGGACATGCCGAGCATTTAGAGGTTGTTTTATATTTATGGTAGCTGCTAAAGACGGTTTAAGAGTTGCCACTGAACTGGAAAGGTTTAATCCTCGGGGCCTAATATGAAAGGCGCTCTTTGATTGTGCAGCTTTCAACAGGGAGGCGGCAGTGGAAGGAGTGGCGATCCGGCCCCCCGCAGCAAAGGCTGCCGCTTGTATCAAAGGATTGGGGCCGATGGAAGAAGCTTTTGTGTTAGAGGCTGCTTGTTTCTTTGAGGTGTTTAGGGGTTTGATTAGAGGGTTTAGAGTTTTCTGAGGCACCAATGGCTTTGCAGACTGCAGGAGTTGGTTAAGTGGGTGAGGGGTCGAAGATGGTGTTGCCTCGGATAATGTAGCTGACATTGTGGAACTACCTTGAGAGGTTAAATTTGTTGCACCTGTTTCGAATAATTGAAACAACTTTTTCATAAGGTTAGTACACAATTTTATGCAGATATACTGATCTCACAAACAAGCTACCCATGTCGAGAGAAAGACGGAGAAAGAGAACCCTGGTTAGAGTAATACTGACCTGATAAGAAAGTTGGCAAGCTTCCCGTCATTGGCATATTGATGGCCAATGAGAGTGCCTTTTGTGCAGCCTTTCTTTCCTCAGAGCTAGCTAAACTGCTAGATTTATTCCCGTTGTTTTGGTTTAGAGATGCCTGGCGTTTGATGACACCCCATCTCTGGACATTCAGCAAATAGCATGTCTTTGGTAATAGGACTCAATAGGAGACAGTAGTTAGAACAGGCAAAAACTTGGTAATAACTATCCAAGAACATTAGCAGTTTAAGTTCCACGAAAAAATCCTTCTCTTCATCACATTACACACATTCTCCTGCGCTCTCTCGTTGATGCAGTATAATGTTCTAAAAGAAACTAAAATGTGCCACTAACTTTTCCATGGTCCAAGAGAGTGAGTGACTTTTTCATCTTCCAATAGCAATCTCTCACGAGAAAAGATGCATTTTTTCAAAAAAAAAAAAAAAAAAAAAAAAAAAAAAAAAAAAAAAAAAAAAAAAAAAAAAAAAAAAACCTTCTAGAGAACTTGGTGAGTAACAATAATATAAATTGGGCTGATTTTTGTCCTGTTATGAAAATTTTGGCCATATATATAATATGATTTCAGTGTAAATGCGACAGCACCGATGTGAGAAGGATGATTTAAAAAAAAAAATGCTAGATATCCTATAATCTAAAGATAACTTGGATGCTAGAACCATCATTCTGAAATTTTGTATCAGATTATCAAATTTCAGCTACTTCCCTAACATAGCACTAAAAATTTCACAACTACAGATTAGATCAATGTAAACACAAGAAATAACAGATCCATCAACTTTGGCCCAAATGTAAGCAAAGATACTGGGCGGTAGTACCTGAGACAACTGCGAAGGTGTTCTGTCATGCTTAAAATCCCCTTTTAATATACTAGCCCAATTACCTTCGCCACACTTCTGAACAGCAGCTATTAATTCCATATCCTCCTCTTTGGTCCATAGTTTCCTCTTCTTCTTGGGGGGTCCACTTGATGCTGCTGGCCCATTACCATCCAATTCTTCAGCAGTTGTTCCAACTGGTAGGGACTGTTTTTGATCAGGTATGTTTTGGGCTAACGGGGCTTCGGCATTTGTACTAATGGGGCCCGGTTCAGAGCCCGAAGAACATAGAACCTGTTAGTGTATTTAACAATAACATCATAAAGCCATTAGTCACGTGTAATCTCGCAAAGGTTACGTCTACTAAGTACTGGCTAAGTGGCTATTTGGAAAGAGAACTTTGTATTTATTGTAGGTTATGAGGATCCTAAGGATCTATCTAAACCTATCAAATAGCTGTAACGTTTATCATAATAAGATCTGAGAGGGTGCGAGCGCACATGGACCTACAACTTGTAAAGCAGTTGATTCATCAAATTGAAACCAAACAAGTTAGAATGTTTTGTTGAGGACTAAACCTTGACACAAGCTGCCACCTCAGATGATGTTTCCTCATCAGCAACAGGAACAGCTTCTACTTCAAATTCCAGATCACTTTCATCATCCTGAATTAACAATGAACAAAGTAATATTATTGATCACGATAAAGCTATATGCATACCAATACAGCCTGATTTGCCAATACCCATAACAAAGAGAAAATAAGATTGATTCTCTCTTTTGATTCAGAAATAAGAAAATTTTTACACACCAAATTATGCAATAAGAAAGTGATAAATTGGAACACAAGGTGTTAAAGTGGAATCCGGTTATACCGCAAGGGGCTATTTAAAGTACTCCTCTATTCAGAAGTTTGAGGTCTGTTTGTATTCATGCACATCTTGTTTAGCATATAAATTATGTTTACTTGGTAATTGGTTGACAGGGAGTAAACTGCATCGTATAGACATTTTAATCTACGTCATTTTCATGAAATGTAGTAAAAGCAAAATGCTAACTTGAACTTTATATATATATATATATATATATATATATATATATAAACCCCTATTTTACAGTTTATCACTGGATAACTTGTTCCAACATCGAAACAAGGTAAAGTTTAAGCATGGTCAATAAATGAGGTAAGACAAAGTTTAACGAACCAAAAGCTCAGCTCCATCATCAATTTTTTCCTGTAATATGTGCTTGTAGGCCAAATGTCTCCATATCATCTGATATTCACAGGCACTAGTAATACCAGTTGAAGTTCTTTTCACAAGTGTATTCCAATCCACTTTCGGACTGGCAAATTGAGAAACTTCCTGGAGAAGAGTAAGAATTGTTGTTGCTGGGTACCTAGAAAAACAGTGTTAATGAAACAACAAGCGGCACTTAGCTACTATATTTTAAATTCTAGAATCGGCAAGACAATTTATCATACAAATGTTGGTTTTTAAAGAAAATTCTGAATACACTGGTGGATACAATGCAACCATAATTCGTATCAAATTTCTTCAGCTCTACAGTCATAAGTTTCTTACCAATTCTATTTAAAACCAAATTATGAATCATCCTACCAGATTATAGGGAATTACCCAAAGCAAGTCCACAATTAATAGATACAAGAACCGAAACCTAGCTCGAGAAAAGGAAAAAAAAAAAGACGAAATGCACGGTAAGCCATTTTGAATTGGCCTTCTCAATTTTTATTATTACTTTTTTTAAGCGACACACTCTCAACTTTTGAAATTTAGTTTTTGAGTGCTTTGATCACATAAATTAGGAATTTTATCAAATCCAACAGTAATTCGGTTAAATTTAACCGCTCTAATCACATTTTATCAAATAAAATGAAACCAATTAACAGCTAATAGATAACAGAACGATCGTATTTAAAAAAATTCTCAAACAAACTAACTAGAATATATCCTCAGAGCATTTTTTACCTCGAGAACACCAGAAAAACCTAGGATTTTCCCATTCGAGGAACCCTAAACAACACCAAAATGGAAGATGCTACGATCGAATCTATGCAATCAATTGAAGCAAGGTAACTAAGCGATTCACGAAGGGACGAGGAAGAGAGGGACCTTTGGAGGAGGAGGGAGACATCGTCCTCGTTAATGGTGGCCTTCTTCTCGGTCGCCATGGCCGAGTTCGGGGGAGGGGGAGAAGTGGAGAGATCGATTTGAGGAGGAGGAGGAGAGCGCGGAGATGAAGCAGAGAGCGAAGTGGAGATCGGCGAACTCGGGCCGGGTCGAGATCACCGGGCCGGGAGTAGGGATCTCGATAGCTACGGATACTCAAAATTTTATATGAACCTGAATCTGAACGGGGCGGTACTCAAAATTTATCTGATACTATAATGATATGATTTCGAATATGGATATTAAAAATAAAAATTTAGCGGATATGAATTTTAGCTGTACTCGATTCGAATCTAAATTTATTTTACATTATATAATATATATATATATATAAATTTGATGTTATATTTAAATTTATATTATAAAAATTTAGATTTAATATAATATATTTTGAAATAATAAAAAGAGAAATATGTGTTTTCGGTCAGATTTTTGGGTTCGGATTCGGGTTCAGATTTTAAATTTTTTAGTCGGGTTTGGCTTTGGACATAAATTTTTAAAATTCGTTAGATTCGGTTTCGGGTTTGGATTCGATTCGGATTCATATTTTTGAAAATCCGTCTTGAATCCGAACCGTTGACGGGAGAAATTGATTACTCCATTGAACCCATTTCGGTTTTGAAGTAACTTAGCCACAACATACGACTATACAAGCGAAAAGTGTAATTATTATTTATATAAATCTGCAACTTTTCAGATAATTTCAAAATAGTTTCTACCAATTTTTCTACTTATTCAAAGTAATAGATTGAAATGTGAATTAATTAGACTTCAAACATGAGATCTCAACTATCAATCATTAACAAACTGTGCTAGATATGGTTTGCTAGAAGAGAGATTTTTTTTTTTTTTTTGAAGTCAAAATTTAGGGGCATATAAACACTAAACTTTAGCGGACTTTTTGCTGAAATAATCTGAAACGTTAGGGGCTTGCATAAAAGTATCCTTTTACATTTGAGTCCGGTCCAAATTGATTAGACCGGGCCGAGTTAGGCCTTTTAGACCACAATTGGGTCGAAGGGGGCCCAAAGGCCCATTAATCGCCCTTTCACTCCTCGTCCCAAACCCGATGACTCACCTCTCTCTCTCTATACTCCTTTTACTCCCTTCTCCATCTCCTCCTCTCCCTCTTCTCCCCCACCGTCACCGGCGCCGGCGCTGACGATCTGGCGCCATTTCCGGCGAAGCTCCGGCGATAGCCATCATACTTCATCATCTATTCGCTCTTCTACCTCCTCCGATCGCAGAACCGTAAACCCTCGCTTCGCGTTGCATTAGATCGCGCCCATCTACGCCCAATCTGAGGAGAAGATCCGGTAAGCGAGATCCCTAATCTATCTTCTCTGATTGTACGTTATTGGGGGTCGTTTTGATGATGAAGCTCTAATTTTGTTATCTGTATTTAAAGGAAGCGTCGTAATCGATCTACCATATCGAAGCATGGATAAATTGGTGGAGTTTGGGAGAAAAGCTTGGTTCATTGTTAGGGTTCTATCCGGGTACGAAGAGAGGAGAATCAGATCTTACAGGTTGCTGCTTCAGAAGCGGATCGAACAGGTTGTTCTTATATCTACTTGATGCAAAATTGTTTCGTTTAGAGCTATTTCGGGGTGAGAAGAAATAGAAAATCCTAAGATGTCATATATCTTTACTCCCATATTCTGAAATTGCTGTGCTTAAGTAGCATTTTGAAATGTAGTGCTTATTTTCTGAGTACAATGTGTTGTGCTTTAAATGGTTTACTGATAATCATGTGTAAGTGTGCTTTCCCGCATGGTTCTGAATTCTGAAACAACTTCTCTACTTGAGAAGATTTTCAGATGGTGGGCTACAAAAAACTCTTGTAGTTCCGGTGGAAAGAAATTGAGAGGATTTAATGGAAAATCATTATGGTTTCTCAACCTACTGTATCTGAATAACACCTCTGCAAAAGTTCCGATCACACCAAATAAGATGCAAATAAGCCCATTGGTAAAAATGATTGTCACACTGGCATCAGTGTGAACCTCTTAAAAAGACATCGACATTGCATTATAACACTTCCCAACGACTTCCATTTTGGTGCGTACACCGCTTATGAACTCCATGTTCTATAAACATGGTTCTGGAATTGGCATATGCTGATTTCTTAACGCTTGCTTATGACAGTGACACAATTTCTGCCACTGGATAATTTAAACGTTCTACATAATGTATGATAGTACAAAATAAAACAATTTACAACGTATTACAATACAAATTCAACGAGTTCTTTGAGATGCTCTATTTTATTATTTATCTTTTTGATGCATTACCTTTTCTTTTGTGTCATATTCTTTCATATTTATAATGTTTGGATTGCATTTGACTCGCTTGCATATGTATCAGCATATGGACCTGTTAGATACTGCATAGTTTCTATATGATTTCCCAATGATTTGCATACTATGGCTGCTTTTAGGATGTTGGCATTTTTAACTTTTCTACCTTTAACATGTATACATTTATCCGAGCTTTACGTATGCTATGTATTGGTTTTATACCTTATTTTAGATTGTATAGCGCCATGTATGGAGCAGCATACCAGTTAGGCATTATAAGATGGCTTGACCATCTGTAATCTACTTGGCACCTCGTAAACTCATTGTGAAGGATGGCCAACCTTCATTATCTGGCCCACCAGGAACCTATGAGCTAAACTATTGCAAGAAAATCTAACAAATGCCTCTCTACTTGGTCATCTGAAAGATAGGAATATGCGAAATTCTATCCGAATGTCTTATAGAGGGGTATAGATTAGCAAATCCATGTAAAATTAATCCTCTAGGCTGAAAGTTTACAGGCTTCAGAAAGATGGTATTAGGGTGGATATGATATTTGAGATGGTCTCAAGACTGAAAAATAGGTGGTTGGTAGCAAGATGCTTTTCGGTAATGAATATGCTCCGAGAAGTACATAGATAACCTTCTTGATTCTGGGTTTAAAAGTTTCAAAAAGATGGGATAAGGGGGGGATATGATATTTTGAGTAGTCCTCAGGACCGGAAAATAGGAAATGGGTAGCAAGGTGCTTTCGGTAATAAATATGCTTCAAGAAGGATGACGAAAAATTAAGGAGATGCAGTAACCAAGAGAATGAACAGAGCAGGTACCCTGGGTTGAAAGTTCTTGAAGTTCTTCTAATCAGTAAACAGTAGCATGCATGATTATAAATGGAGTATGTCAGAATTGTTTGCATATATCATATGCAATGAGCTGGACCTAATAAAACTAACCCAGTCCGCACTTATTTGATACGTAAATTCGTCGATCGTTGTACACTAGGGTTCAAATGACTATTTTTCATTGTGTTTTTGTCCATCGTTTTTTCTTATGTCTTTTCAATCTGGAGTGTTCTATCAACTATTCTCTTGCTCGATTGTTTTGGAATGTAAAATAGGAAGAGATTATGTTGCCTGAGGAGAAACAGATGAATATGTACTAACAGCAAGTTTTATTGCACATTGTTCAAAATATTTGCAATCTTAATATATAGGTAAGTACCTAATGTTATAAACAATCTTATCGTTTTAGTTGTTCAGTTATAATCTGATGTCATTCCATGCTTTTCATTCCTTCATTGTGCTCATATTTCTGGTTTAAAATTAATTATTTGTATCATCTGTTCAGTCACAAACTAGGAAACAAGAATTGAGGAGGATACCGGAACAGGCTATTTTATCAGAGGTTCGTCGCATGGTCGAGGAGATGCAAGCATTAAACCGTCAGCTTGATGAAACAGTAAGTTATCCTTTCACAACATACATCATTTTATGTATTTGGTTCTTCTATTCTCTATTGCTTTTGTTTTCTTACTGAAATTGTAAAGAGAAGGATAATTTAGTAACTTTAGTATACCTATTTAAAACTTGGAAATTTGGCCTTATAATATTCTTTGCCGCTCTATTGCTCAATTTTCAAATGTGGAAGGCCAAATAGATTATTTGGGTTTTTTGTGAAAATAATCAATCTTTTTGTGATATTGCATCTCTATTCATTTCTTTTTTTCGTTTTGTAGCTTTGGGTTAAATGTTCTTTTGTAAACTGAAATGCCTTTACCGGTATGATAAATACTTGCACTTTGAGTTATAGCCAGGGAAATTTTGGTCCATTTGAAGCTACTTCGATCCAATATCATAGAAACGAAAAAAAGTGAGCGAAAATTAGGGGGAAAAAAACAAAAAATGGATTATTTTTCACTATTCTTATTTCACGAAATCATGAAAATGAAAAGGAAAAAAAAAAAAATCAGTGGTTGCTTCTGTCAGTTGAATGTCAGTGGCATTACTTTGTGGTAACATTTCCCTTCCACAGGAAGCTGCAATCGAAGAATACTTCAAACCGATCGATAAGCACGCGCAGGTAATAATGAATATGCAACTCGAGAAAGAGGAAAAGCAAATGAAGGAGATGGTAAAAGCCATGCAAGAGCAAATGATGGCACAACGAGAGATGGTGATCAAGCAAATGGAAGCTGCTAATCTTACTTCGAACCACCCCGATCGAAGTACACCCTCGACACATTCGAACCAAGAACAAGTCAAATAATCCTTCACCAAACTTTGTTGTATTTATCCTTTATGGAGGAATGTATGTGTATCCACTCTTTGCGCGCGATCTGGTTAGCAATAATAAGGTATAACAATTTGTATCAGAAATCTCGTCCTCTTTTATCGAGAAAGTGCGAGTTTCTTGACATTTTTGTCATACCCTTGCTCTTTGAAGGTGATTTTTGTTTTGATGGTAGTAGCATATTGTATTTGAGAGATCATATGTTCCGAGCTTTTTTGAAATAGCTTTACTTAAACAACATTTCCGTAGAAAGTCAGCAAGCTTTCTGAATTTGCTAATGCAGGGATTGGGTTTTGCTATGATGACTTTATTTTATCCCTCTGTTTAAAATAATCCGGTTAAAATGCTTAAAAATATAAAGTTGTTGCTCAATTATTGAATACACGTCACATCGGTAGTTGACCTTTCCTATTTTGTCAACGCACACAAAATTGAACGGTGACCGTTATCTCGTGGGATGCATGTGGGAACAAATAAAACATGTCATATCTAAAGTGCCTCGTGTTACTTATGGGCCCTTGGATCTTTTATGTACGATTTAGGGTGTGTTTGTTTCATCTAATCTCAGAGTGCCAAATTACGTATTCTAATACTTTACATGCATGACTTTTGGGTGATGATAGAAGAGGCTAGAGATCAACCCTAATGTTCTGACCATATACATTGTTTTTTTTTTTTTTGTTTTTTTTTAGAAATAGATAGCACGTTACTCGCTTCGTTTATTTCATTTAGAAATAAATTTAGCTGGAAATGTGAATCAACTAGAATTCGAACTTGGGTCTCGGATACCAACCACTAAGCCCAACTAGGATTCGAACTTGGATCTTTTATGTACGATTTAGGGTGTGTTTCTTTCACCTGATCTCAAAGTGCAAAATTATGTATTCTAATACTTTACACGCATGACTTTTGGGTGATAATAGAAGAGGCTAGAGATCAGCCCGTATGTTCTGACCATATACATTGTGTTCAGTGTGAAGTATCCACTATATTTTCTATTATAACAAAAATTGAATCAACATATATCAAAAGCTAGTGATTTTCACGGTTTATGCGACCTTAGCAAAATCAGCAGGCCACGGATAATCGAATGTTTGTTTCAATCTAAATTGGAGAAAACTTTTGTTGCATTTTAACAGGGGAAGCAAACAATTTGTCCAATCTAAGGCAAAAACGGACTACAAACTGTTCGGTCCATGGTCCACGTGGTACTCATGGTGCTCCCAATAAGCCATCGACCCAAAACCCACTCATGTCCCAAAGCTTTTGCAGCCCCATGAGTCAGTATCAATCGCAATTTTAGTATCCCCAATTGTTTCTCTCTCTCTCTCTCCTCTTAACTCCCTCCAAAACGTCTCTCTCTCTCTCTCTCTCTCTCTCTCTCTCTCTCCACCGCCATTATTCAAATCGTAGCCGTTGAAATCCCTGCCTCTGAATCTCTCTCTCTCTCTCTCTCTCGCACGCTCGCATACCCTTTCAATTTCAAATCTCCAATTATTTTACTGAGGGGGGTGGTGGGGATTTTAAAAGCTACGGCGGAAACCAAACGCAGGATAGAGAGAGGCGACGACGATTTCACATTTCTCACCTTAAAAAAAAAAAAAAAAAAAAAAAGAGAAAGAAAAATTCCTCTTCTCCTCTCTTTCGATTCCTAGGGTTTCCGCTCCGATTCCCTCCCCGCCACCTTCACCTTCACCCTAACCCTAAGCCCCGATTTCGGATACGAGAGGGATGAGCTCCCATGCGGTTCCCCACCAGAGAAGGATCAGCCACTCCGCACGCCGCGCTCCGGCGCCTGCGGCGGCTGCGCGGAAGCTCGAAGCTGGCGCCGATGGCGGCGGCGCCGGAGGCGGAGGCGTCGCCAACGGGAAGAGCTCCAAGCCCACGTCGCCTTCGAATCAACCCTCGTAAGATCCCTAGCTGCAGCTCCTTTGTTCTTGTGGGTTGTTCATAGTTTTGGGCGGTTGCTGTAGGGGGGAGAGAACGGTTAAGAAGCTGAGGCTTTCGAAGGCGCTTACCATCCCCGAGGGCACGACGGTCTCCGATGCGTGCCGGAGGATGGCGGCGAGGAGGGTGGATTCGGTGCTGCTCACTGATGCTAATGGGCTCCTCTCCGGGATCGTCACTGATAAGGTTTTGATTCACCGAATCCATTTTTGGCGTGTTTGGTGTGATGATAATTGTGAAATAGTTACTTAATTCGAGCTATTTAATAAAATTGATAGGATATATCCACAAGAGTGATAGCGGAGGGATTGAGACCCGAGCAGACGATCGTGTCCAAGATCATGACGAGGAATCCAGTGTTTGTCATGTCCGATGCGCTCGCGATGGAGGCGCTGCAGAAGATGCTTCAAGGTTTGCCTAGTTAGAAGATTGGTCCTTTTGATATATTTTTGTTAGTTGCTTCTTTGTTCTTCCGCTGCTGTGGTTTTGATGTTATTTGGAAGCAACACTTGATTATGTTGGGGTTCGTGAAGAGGAACAGTAAAGGTACTACTTTTGTTTAATGGAGAGTTATTGTTGAGGAGGAGCTCTATTGGTAATTATTTCATGCTGGAGAACTCTGTTTATGATTATGGTTAGCTTTCTCTTTGCCGATAAATTTTTGGGTTAGGTGGAGAAATTAAAGTAGGAAAAGAACAAGTTTTAGATGTAAAAGCCCGTCTGAATTGGGAAAGGAACATTTGCAGTTTCTTCGAGTGCTAGCCTGTCACAGTGTCACCAGCAAAACTGTCCTTCTGCTTAACTAAGAAGTGAAGATTTTTATTTGATTCTTCTTTTTGTGGCTACCCATAACCATTTTCTTATGGCTGGAGAGTATATAGAAAAGTGCTTTATGATAGGTAGTGATATTTGTTTGTATCACTGCAAGTTATTCATGTTGCTAACAAAACGTAGTTTTCCTTGGATGTCAAAGGCAAATTTAGGCACCTTCCTGTGGTAGAAAATGGTGAAGTTGTTGCCATGCTCGACATCACAAAGTGCCTTTATGATGCAATATCAAGAATGGAAAAGGCTGCAGAACAAGGCAGTGCGCTAGCAGCTGCTGTCGAAGAGGTTGAACGCCAGTACGGCAGCAATTTTTCAGGTGCGTTGTAATTTCACTTATGTTGCTTCACCCTCATTTTTTATATTAATTATGTAAATTTGTCTGTTTAACTGCTTTGCCTCCTGTTTAATGCATTGATTCTTTATTTTCCTGGCTGCAGCTCCTTATGCTTTCATAGAAACCCTGCGAGAAAGAATGTTTAAACCTTCTTTGTCAACCGTGATCACTGAGAACTCAAAGTACGTTTGGAACTTTATACAAACACTTTCGTCCTTAAGGATATCTCCAACAGTAATTTATCTTGAAGAAATCGGAAATAGTTGAAGTTTGATAAGTATTTCTATATGCAGGGTTGCAATAGTATTCCCTTCAGATCCTGTCTATGTTGCCACAAAAAAGATGCGCGATAATCGTATTAATTCTGTGATCGTCATGACTGGAAGCGCAGTTCAAGGAATTCTAACGTATGTTTTTTGCTTTGTTGAGTAATGCTTTGACAGTAGTTTGCTGAAGATTTACTGGCTTTGTTGTTTCCACTTATTTTATATTTTGAAGTACACATTTAAGGTGTTCATCAATACATGCTTTGTTGCAATTTTCTGCAGTTCTAAGGATGTGCTTATGCGAGTAGTAGCACAGCATCTTTCGCCTGAGTTGACTTTGGTAGAAAAGGTTTGTTATGTCAAGTTCCTTTTGCAAAACTCAACTAGATTTTCTAAATACGTATTCTCTCTTTTTTGTCGCACTTGCTACTATATGATTGTGAGTGTCTAATTAAAGCTCTCTTGGTGCTTTTTTTATCCTGCTTTTGCAAGAATGGTATACTTAATTATAGTCTTAGCTGTGATCTTTGTAATTGCATCTCTTAGTTGGATTTTTGGATTCTGTGACTTTTTATCCGGGAACTGGATATATTAAACTTTTTCAGAATATATCATACCAATGCTTGTCATTGGTTATTCAAATTTTCCCACTTCTTTGCTAACTTGTTTGGCTATTCGCAAATTTACCTAGTGGTGTGGTTGCTCCATTACAATTCGAACCTTATTAATTGTTTGAATTCATCTCTGTTCTTATAATATTTTAGTTGCTTCACTACCTTGGATTTATTATTATTATTATTATTTTCCTGTTGCTAAGTGTTTAGCACCAATTTTCTGTTAAGCTCTGAAGTATCTTACTTTAATACTTTCTATTATTACTACTGAAGGTAATGACTCCGAACCCTGAATGTGCTACTTTGGACACAACAATTCTTGAGGCGCTCCATATAATGCATGATGGAAAATTCTTGCATATTCCTGTGCTCGATAGAGGTAACAATTTATTATAGAAGACATCTTGTTTTTTTGTTAATTTATATCTGTAACTGGCAAACATCTTTTTGCTTCTACTTATGTAATGTAACTACTTGAACAGATGGCAATATCACTGCTTGTTTGGATGTTCTGCAAATCACTCATGCAGCCCTTTCGATGGTAAGGATAATGACTATTAATATGCCTTTTGCTTGAACCATAAATTGCCTCTCTTTTGATTAGCTACATCTATGTGTACTGAAGGATTTATAAACTGCAGTTTTACGAGTTTTTTGCACATACACCTGGCCATTATGTAAATTTGCATAAATAGTCCTGCAAAGTTGGTGCCTGCATGCATTCCTAAACACTATATATTTGTAAGGGATAAGGTGATTGCATGCATTCCCAAACGTAGTATTTACTTGTGAGGTATATTAGAGTAACAATTTTTGCTTTGATTCCTCCAGCAACGTCATATGTGCAAGTAACATATGCAAAAAAAGGAAAAAGGAAAAAGGAAAAATAAGAAAAATAGGAGACAAGTTCTATAGTCTATAACACTAGCCATATTGCTTCTGCTGCTGTTTATCTACTTCTTATATATATATATATATACACACACACGCACAGGTTGAGGGAGGATCAGAAGCTGTAAATGGCATGGCAAACACAATGATGCAGAAGTTTTGGGATTCTGCCCTTAATCTGGAGCCACCAGATGATGAGCTTGATAGCCGCAGGTTTTTCGCATTTCAAACCCCTTCTCCCAAAAGTTTTTTCTTTAAAGTAATTTTCTTTTTCTCGTTTGTCTGCAGTGATGTTTCAATGTTGATGGCATCAGAATGTGCAGAAGGGAAGTATACAAATCCTCCTTCTGTTGGTCACTCATTTGCCTTCAAGCTTGAAGACCGAAAAGGGCGTGTGCATAGATTCAACAGTGGTGAGTGTGCAATCGTTTTTCTGTCCTTCAATGCTGGCCTGCTTGGCCATGCTTCTGATGCGCGCTGAATCACTTTGTGCAAAGTGGAAGTGATTTAGCATCTTGGTTCTTGTGAATGCAGAAATATGCCCATCAGAATCACAAGCAATAATCTGAGGATTCTTGTGAAAGCGATCCTGCAATGAGGTCTTCCAGCAGGTGATTCCACGTGCATCTGGGCCAATACCTGTTAATTGTCATATTTAAGGTTCCGTATATGACACTTCATGTTTTTTTACTTCTCATTGCAGGTACAGAGAACTTAACTGAGCTTGTTACTGCTGTGAAGCAGAGAATAGGGATCAACGATGAGGAGAAAATTCAACTTCTGGTGGGTTTTTTAATTGTTATGTCAAAAAGTATAATCATGTCAATGGTTTGGTTTCAGAGTTCTACGAATTTGGTTTTTGAGCCAAAAAAATTTGCTCCCTTGGGCTCCCCACCGTTCTTAGAAACTATTGATCCTTTCTAATGCAGTATGAAGATGAGGAAGGTGACAAAGTTCTCCTAACTACTGATGGCGACCTTACCGCTGCAGTGTATGTCGCGAGATCAGCTGGATGGAAGGTTAGTGTTTCTCTTGAGGATTTAATTCATGTAGTTATAAAGATTGAAACCAATATACAATTTGCCGCCTTTTTCTTGGGGGGGATGCATTGGATATCATTATGCAAGGAAAAGTTGATTGAGATACCCATCTGTTACTTCTAGGTCATTCTAGATAGAATTTTTGATAGCGGAGTAGGTTTAATTTTATTTCTCCAAATCATCTATTCACGTATTCAATAAACCTATGTTGACTTTCCAATTGTTTTACTTATTTCAGGTTCTGAGGCTTCACGTTGATGATGTTAATGCTGAGAAGGAAACGGCAAAGCCATCGTCGAAACTAGCGACTGCCCAAAAAAGTCGGTGGACACCAATACAAGTCGGGTTTGTTACAGGTGCAGTGGCTCTTACAACTATTGGTGTTGTGGCTTACTTGAAACGCTCAAATGTGTGATATCCTCTGAAAAGCAGGACAGAGTAATCTTAGTGGGCAATTATGCAGCTAACTATTGAAGCTCTCCTGATCATATAGGAGATAAAATGCAGTTAAGTTATTTCAAAATCTCCATTAGAGAGAGAGAGAGAGAGAGAGAGAGAGAGAGTTAATAGTTTTATGGGGAGGGTGATTGAAAATTTGAGGCATTATGGGTATAAAAGTCATAAAGGGAATGGATGATACCAATACGTCACAAAAACCAATACATTGCTTTTACCAAAAGGGTGATACCAATACGTCACAAAAACCAATACATTGCTTTTACCGAATAGGAAAAAGCTTGTATTTTAATGCTATATGTCTCTGCTCTTTTCCTGCATCTGTTACATTAATTTCTCTTCATCTTGTTTGAAATTTTGCTCGTCATCGTATTTGCAAAAATAATTGTATGGATCTACACCTGAATAAGATGACAAGCATCATCCACAGAATGTGAAAGCTTTGGTGTGTTGTCCACAATGTAAAGTAATGCAATTATTGCGTGTTGTTATTAATCGAACTGATCTTGGTGTGAACAGATAGATTCGTTGAATTTCGGCGTTATGTACGTGATTGAACATTTGGCAAATTTGATTTGTGTATTTATGTAGATATTAAAAGCTTGTTGTGGGCCCTGTTTCTTCACCATCTAGGCTGGCTCAGAAATTGTAGAGACCCTCTTTTGGGCCAAAGCCACGTGAAATAACTTCTTTTACAAGAAAAAAATTGCGTGCCTGTTCTCTTGTATGATCTTGATGTGGCCTACAAAATTTCAATTCATCTTTGAACATCACTTACTTTTCAAAACTGATTATTACTTCACAATGTTGAAGATGCTTACATTTATTCTCTCTTTTTGGGCTCAGAGAACATGCACTAGAAATGAAGAAAACAGCCCCACAATTTCTTTTTTTTTTTTTCTTTTGGTTAAGTTTTTGTGAGTCTTCGATAAAGCCAATAATTGTATTGTTCCACATGCTCATCGGCTCATGTGAATTTGAAGCCATTTGATGTTGATGATGATGTTATATAACACCCGCCACAAACACCAAAATGCTTCATGCAGGCTAAGTAGCATACATATCCATTTGTTTTGAACATAAAAAGTGAAGTCCCTTTTTCTCCATTCCTCGTTGTCTTTTCCTATGAATTTGTGTAACCTTTTTTTTTTATATATCTTGTCCTATGAAATTATCACCTTGTGCTCCACCAAGCTATTCTCTTTCTCTCTCTCTCTCTCTCTATAAGTCACGGGCCTTCATATTTTTTTTGGTTATTTGGGCTCTATTTCTCATATAAATCTCACTTGATTTCTTGTATAAATGATCAGTATTATGATTTGTATCCAATACGAGGCTAATATTCTGAACAATTATTATTACAAACTATACATTATATTATCTTCCTAATGTGCTATTATTATCGATCATTCATCTGTTTGAGGTTTATCAAGGAAACATGTTACATGAGCTATATATTCGCCATTGACGAGTTTTAGCTATATTTAAACTGTTAAAGAGCTCAGATCCAACCCACAAGATTAAACTGATAGGTTCATCGCATTATATGAAAGTTTAGACCTTAAGCCTCCGTTTGGTTCGGGGTTAAGGAAAAAGTAGCTATTCCAGAGATAAGAGTTAAGTTCAGGGTTAAAGTGGGGTTAAAATTTTTTTGTGTTTGGTTGGGGGTTGGAGTTAGTCTAGAATAATAAAAAATAGTGTTTGGTTGGAGTAGATGGAATAAGAAGATAATGATTGATAAAGAAGGATAATGATTGGTTGGAGTAGATAGGATAAGAAAGATAGTGAGTTATTATGAATAGAAAATAATGTTTGGTTGGAGTTTGGTGGGGTTAGGTGGGGTTAGCTAATTCGGGATAATTTATTTGAGGTGTGGTTAGCTAACCCGGGGTTAAAGGATTATTCCACCCCTTAACCCCCAACCAAACAAGGGTTTAATATTCAATGTGAAACTAAAATTTGGAACCAAGTAAAAGAATTTTTTAGAATATCAAACGCTCGGTATGTGTCTTAGTGCCGGAGATATGCTCGCTTAGGCACACAAGGATTTATTTTTCTAGTTTTTTTTTTTTTTTTTTCTTTTCTGTTTTTGCTATGGAGGCCTTTTCAGTTCATCCTTCTAATAAATAAAGCGGTAGCATGCTACCTTATTCTAAACAAAAAAAAAAAAATCACGGATTTTAGTGTGTTTGGACAGCCGACGAAATTACTTTTCTACCCTTGTAATTTGGGAACAGAACACCACTACAAGCATTATTTCGACCTAAAAAGGCATGTGATTGTGAATCTCTAAAACTTATGGTTGGTTATCTTTTGTTAGTTAATTTCTCCTTTGGCTTCTCAAAAGAATGAAAAGGTTGTTTAAAAAGAATAGCAACATGAGCAATATGTTCTTTAAATTATTTATTCTATATATTGTGACAAACACCACTTTAGTGATAAATAACAACAAATTAGGGCTTACTTTTCCTTCTATTTTTAATGAAAAGTCAAAATAATGCACTTGGCAAATAACAAAAAACTTAAAAGATTTTATTGCAGGAAAAGCTGTTGAAAAAATTTTAATATAATATTATAGTACTATTTAGATAATACTTTGTCATACTGCACCTCAGAGCACATACATTATATTTAATCATATTTTGAACCTTTTTGCTATGACAATAATAAATATCGCTTTGATAATATTGATTTCCTATTGTAAGGCTGCGTAGAGGCTCAAAAATATGATTAACACAATTGTGTTAGCTTAAATGAACCTACATTCTACCTATGGGGGGAGGTCAGATTGGGCCTGAGTCATATTCAAAATGATGAGAGGTTGGGTTAAACCAAGTCATGTTTTTTTTTTTTTTTTTTGAGAGAGATAGGTAGCATGTTACCCGCTTCGTTTATAGCTAGAAATGTGAATCAATTAGGATTCGAATTTGGGTCTCGAGTACCAACCACCAAGCCTTTTGCCACTTGCTCTAGGGACAGTCGGTTTAAACCAAGTCATGTTGAAAATGGAATGAGGCTGATTGGACCGAATCAAAATCGAAATTCATGGACGTTGTGCCTGTACACAATGAATTAATTATATGTTTTTAATAATTTGAACTTTTGAGGTTAATAGTTAGCGCCAACGATCCAAAAGTTAGACACAACCAAATTGCTCCTAAAAATATCCTCATAACAATTATACAAAACAAGAGAGAGAGAGAGAGAGAGAGAGAGAGAGCCAAGTGGTGGGTCCATTGATGGAGCAAATTTTCCTGAGGCTTGGCTTAGGAGCTACCCCTTCTAAAGCGACTGGTAGTAATAGGCACAGGGATAAGGAAAAGCGATGCAACAACCACCACCACATACATAGTTGGATGGAGATACACACAACCTTTATTGGATGGAGAGAATGATTAAGTACTACTCTCCCTATTACTGCTTTCCATGCAATGCTCCGCAATCCTTTTTCTGTTAATGTAATGTGCCTGGCACATGATGAGTTTGGTGGTATCATGAGTGAGCTGGATATTATTTTTATCTTATTGGCCTGTTTGCTTTCGCTTTTGCTTCTGCATTTAATGGTGCCAATCTCATCAAAGTGTTTGATTTAAAGCTTATGTTGCATTTGATAATGAAAATAAGAATTTTGAGCCTCTAAAATGGAACTTCAAAATGATACTTCTGATTCTATTGCAGAAAAATCCTTAGGGCCATATTAATAAATCAAAACTTATGTTTAAGAAGCTCAAAATGTAGATTAATTTATCTTGCTATCAGAGTAATTCAGCTGTAAATTAACTTTCGGTACATAAAACATTTAGCATATCCTCTTTGAAGTGGAAAAGTCATTTCAAAACGAGCGAAAGTAAACGTAATTTTTCAACCCAATCATCTAAATGTAATTTTTCTTATCCCTCGCAATATCTTGATTTTGGTCTAATTTCTATTTATTTCAAAAGTTATATTTATTATAAGAATATAAGTAAGAATAATTTGTTCTCGAATCAAATGGTGCCAAAGAATATGCAGAGTCTTCGATACAAATGAGTTGCAAGGCAAAAGATAACTATCAAATTTAGGTGGCCTTTTTATGTCATCTTTAAGGTGAGGATAGATTTTGTGATAGATACTTAAGACATTAAATTTATGGTTAAAATGGCTGAGGATTTCAAATCTAATAGTCACATTTCTAAATTATCATCATTAAAAAAAAGGTACAATGGGCCCTCCCAGCTTTTCTCAAGGGATTAACTTTTCCAGGGGTTAATCATTCCTATTTCTTTTCATATTTATGAACCTTGTCTAGATCTTGAAACACACACACACACACAAAATTCATATTTTGCTAACCTTTCTCTTTAAAAAATATATATTTCTCTAATTTTACTAATTATTATATATTATTAATGTAATTACATTGATTAATGCAAACGAGGAATCCAAAACATTTTCCTTGTTGTTAATTAATGCTGAAAAAGTTCCTTTTTTTTATTTTTTGTTATTAATTATCTGATTGTTACTGGTGACAAAAATGATAAAATATATCCATTTTTTTCAAAAATTAACAAAATGAGGTTTTTGAGATTCTAAAATCTATACTACTTTGTGAAAAACTATTGGAAAAAAAAAATTGGTGGGTTTATGAGCCACAATTCACTGTGCATTTCTGAAAATTAAGATAATATTTTAAGAAAAATGAAAATCATTTTAGTCAACTCAATAAATAGGAGAGGCACATCAGAGTCAAAAATATGTTGCCCTAGTGGGCCCCAAAACCACAGTACCTTTTCCTTCTTTCCCAGTATCTGAAACCTTTCTCTTTTTTTTTTAATTATTATTATAAGCTACCTCTGTAATCCCCAATTTAAAAAATTACTAAAAAGGTGACCAATCTCTGTTATACCATGTACTTTTAATTACTAAACTTACTAAACTTAAGCTAATCTCTATTTATATATAAATCATTAAAGAAAAGGACAAACAAACAAAAATAGAGAGAGAGAGAGAGAGAGCCTTTCTCTGTGCAATCAGAGAATGAAATTAAAAAAATTGGAAACATTACTTGTTTTATATTAAAAATTACTAAAAAAAAGGTAACCAATCTTTGTTACCCCCTCTTTAATACTAAAAGCTAATCTCTATTAATCTAAACCATAAATAACAACACACACACACACACACACACACACACACACACACACACACAGCTTTTTTTTTTTTCCATCGTAATTTTTAGTTCTAAAAATTTGGAGGAGAAGAAGAGAGAGGAGAGGAGGAAAAAAGAAAAAAAAAAAAGAGTAAGAAACCCAATGGCGGGAATAAGGTCAACTCCGTTTTGAAATAAGCAAAGGAAAAAATAAAAGAATTTGAAATGAGAAATTTAAAGTTTTGAAGAGGCCAAAAAGGAAAAAAGCTACGAAGTGTTGGCCAAAGCAGTGCCTTTTTCTCCTTCGTATGACACTCCACATGCGTTCTCTTCTCCGGGGAGGTGAGATAAAAAAAAAAAAAAAAAGAGAGAGGGAAAAAAGGGGAAAAAAAAGCACTTCTTTGTTTATTTAGTGGTTGGTTTAAAAATTTGAATTTTGAAACAAAAATTTGAATTTAAAATTGGGGATCGCTCCACCGCCGATCTTTAAATCCGCGGACATTCCTCACGAGTATACTTTTTTGAGGTATTAATGCTCTCCTTTGACCGGGTTTTTCTTTTTTTTTTTATTTTAATTTGTATAGATAAATGTTTTAATTTTGGCTAGGGTTTTTTTTTTATTTTTTCTTTTTGTATTGTTCTTAGGAGTTCTCCTTCCTTGTGGATTCTACTGTTTTGTGTCGGCAAGGTGGGATTTTGGGAGCGGGATTAGGTGTTCTTTAGGGTTCTTCGAAATGGGTACTCGTCAAAATTTGATCTTTGTGATGCTTTTTTATGGGTTTGAAGTTTTTTTTTTTTTTATAATTTGGGGCGTTTTTGCTGTGAATTGATTTGATGTTTTGGGGCATTTGATAGTGGTGATCTGGGGGAGAAATGCAGGGGAAATTGGAAGGAAATGGGAACTAGTTTTGTGATCTATTGCATGATTGAGATTGTGTGGTGAAATGCAGGGGGGATTGGGAGGAAATGGGAATTAGGGTTGTGATCTATTAGAAGATTGGGATTGCGCCATGGATCGCCGGAGTTGGCTTTGGAGGCGCAAGTCGTCGGAGAAGAGTCCCGGAGAAAGCGAGAGCTCGGGATCGGTGTCGTCGCACTCGGAGAGATACTCTGATGATCAGGTTTGTGTACATTGCATTTTAGAGATTTTATTTTGTTACAATGCTTTTGAATCTAGCACTTGCATGCAAATTTAGTTAGCATTTTAAGTTGTTTTAGGCTCAATCTTAGATTGATATGAGGAGAATTTTGGTTTCTCTACATCCATTGCCTTACTTTTGAAACTATCTACTTATGCTGTTGACTAGAACTTCATGTTTACGCCTTTTTCGCTTCTTCGTCTCACCAATCCATTTTTGCTCGCTTTGGATCCCGCAAAAAATGAAGCCGAGGTGCAAAAATGTTATCTTTGATTGCGTCGGAGATTAAGGGAAATTTTCGAAGGAGCAGTGGAGAATTTTTTTTTTTTTTTTTGAATTTGTGGATCAGGATGTTTAATACTAGATGAGAATACTGAAACAACAAATAATAATAATAAAAAGATGATAAACCAGAAACTTAAAAGTTACAGATGAAGATCTCAAATTGTATCAAGGTTAAAAAACTAATATGTAGCTACTCCATCTTTTGTTTCTTGTCACTAGTAAACCACTTGGTTTAAGATAAAGGGTGGTGATGATTATTATTTGACAAATGAGATACTTTTTTTTTTTCCCCTCGGGTTAGTAATTCTAATCACTCTTCAGATGTTCTTGGTCTCCGAAGTAGTTAGAAAGGGCCTACAAACTTAAATATTTCTATTTTTGTGATGGTTTCCATTTTCTACAAGTCTATTGGTGAGCTACACTCCACAAGGACCAGCTTTTGTTGAACATTTCCTAATTTTTATCCTACCGTCATTAAGTAAATGGTATTTAAGCATATATTGGACAAATTTGAAAAAAATAAAAAATAAAAATTCCACTATATTTCATGCTGAGATGAGCATTTGCCCATTTACTCAAGTTTGTGATTCTGTAATAGACGCATCCATGTGCTTTTGAACAAAGTTTCTTTATATAATTTCTCTTTTGAATTTTATTTGTTCATTTCATCTGCTTCAATTGTTATTGGCATGTAAGTTTTCTCCTTCCCATCATATTCTTCAATTGGTATTTCTTCTTGCCAACAAAGTTAATAATTACTCGAAGCAGCTGAAAAATTACATGTGTGGTAACTTTTGTATTGTATACGATCTTTGACCATAATTTTGTGGATTCTAGTTACGCGACATACCATTAAATATCGAGAGGGAGAGATAGTGATAGATTCTTTTAGAGAGAGAGAGAGAGAGGGAGAGATCTTTCACTATCATTTTTTGGATTATAGTTACACAAGACACCATTAAAAATCGACAAGGAGAGGTAGTGATGGAGTCTTTTAGAGAAAGAACGAGCAAGAGAGAGATCTATGACCATAATTTTCTGGGTTCTAGTTAGACAATATAACATTACATATCGCGCGCGCGCGCGCGCGCGAGAGAGAGAGAGAGAGAGAGAGAGAGAGAGATAACTACAATGAAAATAAAAATGGGTAGACTAAAAAGACGTACTTAACATTTTTCTACGTAAAGATGCTCCCCCAAGCTTGAAAAGCAAATGCTTTGAGACAAAGCTAACTTCAGCTGTTGCTTTGCTAAGTGTGCTATTGGAAAACAGGAGGTGTTGAGGGTTCAGTCGGATACTGCTTCCCCAAGTCACGCCCAGTCACAAGAGGTTACTTCGAACAATGGAGATAATAATGATGTCCAAGAGACTGTGAAGACTTTGACCGAGAAGCTATCTGCTGCTCTTTTGAGCATCAGCGCAAAAGAGGAGCTGGTCAAGCAGCACGCAAAAGTCGCTGAAGAAGCTGTTTCAGGTATTGCTTTTCCCAATATTATTCTCAATATAAAACTAGAAGGTAAAACTAATTTCCTTATTCGTAGTTTTCCTTATCCTTTTTCATGTTGCATGTACACGGAAATTGATGTGTAATAATAGTTCATGCGAATATGTTTAGGAGAAGATATATATCAACCATCATACACTGATTGTTTTTCGTTTATGTGCATTGTTGAAAATGTAACACAATTTTTGTAATGATCATATGTAATTTAATCTCACTGTAGCAAAGCAATTTGCACTTGGATGTTTGTCATAGCTCCGCGTTGTGCTCAAGCAAGTAGCAACTACTTTTTTAGGTGGATTATAAATCTCTCTCTCTCTCTCTCTCTCTCTCTCTCTCTCTCGCTATGAAGAACCAGTTATCATTTTCTTATTTGTTGACGAGATTTAAGGAGCATATGTAGGGTGTCCATCATAATTTTTCAGATACAGTCGGTTACTTTTGATCTGGTACAGATTCAAGTTCATGCACGGAATAAATTCAACAAATGCTGCAACTTTTTTTTTTTTCCACCATTAACCAAACTTCCGTATCCTTGCAGGGTGGGAACAAGCTGAAACCGAACTAGCGTCTCTCAAGCAGCAGCTTGAAATCGCTTTCCAGAAGAACTCTGCTCTCGAGGATCGAATCAACCACCTTGATGGGGCCCTCAAGGAATGCGTGCGGCAGCTCCGTCAATCCCGAGAAGAGCAAGAAGAGAGAACCCATGATGCGATATCCAAAAGGGCTCGTGAGTGGGAATCGAGCAAGTCCGAGCTCGAGAATCAGATTCTTGATCTCAAGAAACAGCTGGAAACTGCTGCATCAGAAGCTGCTCCTTCCCCCCTTCAGCTTAATCTGCAAGAAAAGCTCGAAGTTATCGAGAGAGAGAACACGGACCTCAAAGCTGAGCTTCTCGCTCAAGCCGAGGATATTAGGGTTCTAGCACTTGAAAGAGAGCTTAGCAACCGAGTTGCAGAAACGGCTAGCAAACAGCACCTGGAGAGCGTGAAAAAAGCGGCCAAGTTAGAAGCTGAATGCAGGAGATTGCGGGCTTTCTCGCGTAAAAAAGCACCAATTATTGACCACAGACCAATTCCTCAATCAGTTTGTGTGGAATCTCTCACTGATAGCTTATCAGATATGGATAATGAACCGGAATGCTCGGATTCGTGGGCATCGGCTTTAATCGCAGAGCTTGATCAGTTCAAAAATGGAAAAGCTGGTTCTAGAAATCTAAAAACTGCTTCTGTGGAGATTGACCTAATGGATGATTTTCTTGAGATGGAGAGGCTTGTGGCTTTGCCCGAGGCTGATCGCAGAAGCTCTAGCTTCGAGCTAGAAACTGATTCTGAAAAAGCTCTTTTGAAGGACTGCTTTTCGAAGGTTGAAATTGAATCTCTGCGGGATGAATTAGTAGAGTTACAGGCAAAGGTCAAGAAGATCGAAAGTGAGAAGAAAGAACTGGAAATGGCTTTGGCTGATTCTAAAAGCCATTATGAGATCACACATGATAAGCTAAAACTAGCTGACGATGAATTGGTGCAGCTGCACAAGCAGTTAGAATTGGCTTATGAGCTGAAACTTGCATCGGAAAACGAAGTAATGAATGTGGAGGCAAAGAGAAAGGAGTTGCATTATCAACTAGAATCAGCAAATGTGGAAGTTGGAAAACAACGTGAGAAGGTGAGATTCTTAGAACAAGATCTTAAGGCTGAGAGGGACCTTTCTGTGAAATATGCGACTAAGGTCGAGGCTCTGGAGTCCACTAAGAATGCCTTAGAGATTCAGCTTGAAACGGTTAACTCGGAAGTCGGAAGACTAAGAGAGTTGGTGGGTGTGTTAGAAGGCAAAATCAAGGAAGAGAAGGGCTTATCTGCAAAATTCTCAATTAAAATAGAGGCTTCGGAGGCAGCGAGAAAGGCTTTAGAATCTGAGGTCGAGTCCGCGCGTAAAGAAGTTCGGAAATTAAAGGAAAAGGTGGCTTTTGTAGAAGCTGAAGCAGAGAAGGAGAGGGTTATATCTGCAAAATATGCAGCTGAGGTAGAAACAGCAAATCTTGTACTCGGGAACCTTCGTGAAGAAATCGGCTTGCTGGAAGAGCAGATTGAAAAGGAAAAAGCAATTTCTGAAGAATTCGCAGCTAAGTGCGAGAAGTTGGAGGCTCAGCTTTCGAGGCACCACCGAGAAGCCGAGCTTCGCCTAATTGCAAATGCAAATGGAGAACTGAAGATGAAGCAGGTAAAATGCTTATTTTCCGGTCGCAATAATCTTAATAGCTCAGGTCACCTTTTCCTTCTTTCTTTTTTTTTTTCATAATACTCTCTATTAGTATCATGACTAGTTCGTGGCCGCTTCCATTGCATGGCATAAGCTTCTGGACAATGCTCCGTTTCTTTATTGTGGACAATGCTCCGTTTCTTTATTGTGCTAAACGCCTGGCTTCTGCTTCTTAAATAGAGAAGCTGTTTGGAAGTTGTTTCTGGCAATTGCAGAAGCTTCGGACTTCATAATTTACCAATCACTTTTTTTAGAGGTGACTGCTGCTAGAAGCAGAAGCTAGGCTGAACATGCAACAAATCTCTCATTTTGATGCTCTATTTTTTTTTTTTTCTCTATGGTGCAGGAGAAAGAGCTCGCGGTGGCTGCTGAAAAGCTGGCAGATTGTCAGAAGACAATAGCTTCTCTCGGCCAACAGCTCAAATCCTTAACAGATTTAGATGATATCATGCTCGAGGCGGAAATACCTCAACTTATCCAAAGCTTTGGAGATCACGAAAATGGCGATGACGATACACTACACTGTTACGAAAGTTCACGTAATCTACATGGATTTACTCTCCCAAATGGCAAAGAGAAGGGCTCTTTCCCCTTCTCTTCTATCTCTTCGTCGGCCTCGGCCTCGGCCTCGACCGTTTCTGGGCTTTCGAGATTGTTATCGTATAGTAGGAGCAATAGTGCTATAGAAAAATAGTGAAGTAATTAATGAATTGGTGTTATATTGGAAATGTACATTTAAAGGAAGTGCTTTTATTGGAGATTTGGTGGTTGTTAATGGCTAACATCATGAGTCTTGTGTTAACTGTTGAAGCCCTGAACTTTTTTTATTTAATGAAGAAAAAGATCCAGAGAGCTGGATTTCAGTGTGCTTCTTGCAAAATCAGTTTGTCCATGGTGAAATTGTTGAATCATTCAAATAATTTTAGTTTTTTGGACTCTCTCATGATGGTATGATTTGTTGTTCATGGTGAAATTGATGTGATTTCCCCAATTTGTTTTTTGGACAAATTTCTTTTTAAAAGCATAACCTACTTGGAACCCGGAAGCTCTAAATTAGAGCTTCTATTTTGAAACCTTTAAAATCATATTTCTGCCGCTCGTTAGGGTAAAATTTTTATTTTTTTTTTAGAAAAAAGTAATATGCTATTCATTTCGTTCAATTTTTTTTAAAATGAACTTAGTTGAAAATGTGAAATAATTAGGCTTCGAATTTAGAACCTTGAATGCTAATCACTAAATCTTTTATCACTTGTGTTAGAATAAAAATTTTATTTTTATATCCCGTCATAAATAACTAACTATAGTTGAAAATTTAAGTGAAAGCAATTTTGGGCCCCCAGGAAATGGTGAAAATTTATTTTTCAGAAAAAAAAGATGTTTTCATAGGAAACATCATTTTTCATAATTTTTTATTTTTCGGGTAAAAATTTGGAAAATGAAAATGAGACCTTCCCATAAAATCCGAATTTTTTTAATAAAAAAACTACTAATCCTTTTATAAAAATCAAACCGACGGAAAATACTTTTCGGGTCATAACACTATTTTAAACCCCCCAAAAATTACGGAAAATTATTTTCAGGAAAAAAATTTGTCATAATTTTTTTTTTCATGACTTTTTTCCTGAATAAAAAACCCCAGAAAACTAAAAGAAGACTCTTTTTTTTTCAGAATTTGACAATAGATTCTTTTTTTAAAAAAAAAATTATTATTTCGGATTTAACTAAACGAACCGAATATACTTTTGCAGAAAAAATAAAAAACTATTTTCTGAGGAGAGAGAGAGAGAGAGAGAGAGAGAGAGAGAGTAAAGGTGTCCAAAATATCCGATATCCCATACCCGATCCGGACCCTACCCAGACCCGAACCGGACCCGAACCGGACCCGATAAAAAATAAATAGTATACGGATAAAAAAAATTACCCATTAAAATTTCGAGTATAGATCCGGATATTTTATACCCATACCCGATTTGGACCCGACCCGAACCTAACTTTTAAATGGGTAGGGTCCGGAATAGTTTTCAAATCCGGACCCGGACCCGGACCCGCTGAAATATTCGATAGTAAATAAAAAAAAATAAACTTTTGAAGTTGAAGGATCAATTTTAATATGACTTATAGATGATGAGTCACTATGTATTTTCATCCTAATGAAACCCTAGCCGTCTCTTTTACTCATTACTTTTTTCTAATTTTTTTACTCTTTGTTTTCTACTCTTTTTTTTCATTTCATTTCCGCCAACAATATTTCATTGTCAATAATATAGTTTGTTTATTGACTATTTAATAAAGTTTGTAAAAAAATATATTTATACGGATATCCGTACCCGATTTAGACCCGATCCATATCCGATTTTGAACGGGTAGTATACGGGTAGTCACTACCCAGACCCGCTCAAATAGACCCGATGGGTATATTAGAAACTTTAGTACTCAGACCCGGACCCGACCCGAAGTTAAATGGGTAGGGTATATATATTTTTTTGTAACCATTTCTTTTTAGGGTATGGGTACAGTATATTAATTACCCAGACCCGACCCGGTCCACGGACATCTTTAAGAGAGAGGAGTATAAAAGAAAAACAGGGGAGAGGATATCGGAGTGGTGGATTCGGTCCAAAATGGCTACAACGTTCTCCACCAACCACACCCTCTCCTTCGTCCGCTCTCGCCCCCTCCCCGTCCCGAAACCCCTCAAAACCCTAACCCTAACCCTAACCCTAACCCTCCCAATCCCTCCAAACCCTAGCGCGAGGCACGCGATTAAGCTCTTCTCCTCCGCCCAATTCCCTCGCAGATACTCCGCCGCCGTAAGAGTCGCCGAAACCGATCCAAAGGTGGTTTTTTTTTTTCCCTCTCGTTTCGATTCATGTTTTTTAATAAAATTTGCTTAAATTTTGCTTAGTTCACTAATTTGTGATTAGGAGCGTGTGTGGAGCAATGCGCTTGATTCATCCATTAAAATTTATTTGTCGAAGTACAAATTTTTATATTTTTTAAATTAAGCAGTGCCATAAAAAGGGAAATTTTGTTTGCTTCATTGGTAAAAATATGTGGAACACTAATTAGATTATACCCCATTTGGGAATAAATATTTGGAAGTTTTGATTTAGATATCTGACCTTTTTCTTTCTTTTTTTTTTTTTTTTTGAAATATTGCTAGCTCTGAATCAGAATCAACACTGTTGATAGCTTTCTCATGAAATATTTCGTGTTCTGTTGTTTGTCGCTATATTTTATAACTTACTTTTTGATTAAACCGATAAGTTTTGACCCAATATGATGATGCAGTGGTGTTGAAATGAAAAACAATTAAGTGTTAAAATCGAAACTCTCAATTAGGTACCATTTCAAAATGCGCCGCTGTTAACCTATAATTCAGGTATGTTCTGACATTTTTTTGGATGGATTATTTGAGGAATCATGTTTTGTCAAATGGAGTATCGTATGCGTCAAAGAGAGTGTAGCTTTTTGTACAAACTTATGAATCTATGTATCTAGTGGAACAATGATTGCTAAGCGTGTCCAGCTTTGTTCAGACGATCGATGGGGATGAAGAGAACAGGACCTTAGAGAACAAATCGGACGCCAAAGTAGATCGAAATGATATTCCTCCTATGAAAAACCTCATACAATCCTACAAAAGAGCCCTTCTAGATGGAGATGAAAAGATCCTTTATGAAACGGAGGCACTAATTTGTGCTGTGGAGAGTGAGACGAACGATTTGTCCGCGAAATTCACAAATATAACCTCCGAAATAACTTCTGGGAAGGACGAGTTCCTTCGACTAAAGGCTGATTTTGACAATTTTCGGAAGCAATTTGAGAAGTATCGTCTTTCTTTTACATCGGATATACAAGTAGAAGTAGTCGAGAGTTTGTTGCCTATCGTCGATAGTTTTGAGAAGGCCAAGCTGCAGATAACACCAGAAACGGAGAAAGAGAAAAAGCTCGACACAAGTTATCAAGGCATATACAAGCAACTTGTGGAAATATTGAGAAGCTTGGGTGTTGGTGTTGTGGAGACAGTTGGCAAGCCATTCGATCCTTTTGTAAGTTTATTGCTTTTTATATTCTCTGATCTTGTTAAAAAAGAAATTCTTTCATTTCAAGCTAAATATCTATTTACCTTTTGAATTTGTTGGTCACCTGTTCGAATTTTCATTTTGAAGCATGTGATTAGAATTGTTTGCATTGTTTAGAAATAAATTTAATGAGCATCCTTAAACATGATAAGCAATATCTATTTCAGTGGCAGATGTGAAACCATAAAGTAATATTACCTAATTGCTGTTGTTATTTTGCTAAATATGGTTTATGTTGAATCCTTTATTTTTCACCCGAGAATCAAGCTCTACTGATGTCAGTTTTGTTCTATTTAACAGTAAACCTTCCCTAGGCAACAAAATGTTATTTGTAGTTCTCATCGGTTTTCTCATAATTTACATGTTTTCTTATAATTTATAACATCTTTGGACGCATATACTGAGGAAAGCATGGATAAAGCAAATAAACCTTGTGTTATGTATTAATAGTTCTTACTGCTACCTTTCCTCAAAAAAAAAAAGTTCTTACTGCTACCTGGTGCTCAGCTCGCAAAAAGTATAAATACTGTGATAGCTAAGCCTCTAGCTATCATGTAGGAATAGCTAACTTTTTTTTACTAGGGATTTTCGCATTGAGAGGACAACTTAAACTGCGAATTATCAATACCATGAGCGAAGTATTAGATGAGTGAAGAGAAATGCAGGAACCGAGAGCAAATGACCCCCTTTTTTTGGCCTTTACATTGAACTACATTATATACCCACCACAATTCAGCTATCAAGGAAAGAAGAATTTTGAGATACTTGATATTGAAGTATATACTGATTAGAAGCTCAGGGTAATAGAATCTAAGCCAGTGGGTTGATGTTATGAACACCACTGCACTTATCTGTGTGCAGCTTCTCCGTTGTATTTATATTTTATTTTATTTTTTTGATTTCTCATTCTTGTTTTCTCCTCTGCATCATAAAGTTATTGTTTCAGTAGTTTATTTATTCACTCTTATAAATTTTTAACACTTTGTCATTTACTTTACTCTCCCTTTTATTTTTTTTTGGGTGATTGACGAAGATTCACGAGGCGGTAGCAAGAGAGGAGTCCCAGCAGTTCAAGGCAGGTATTGTTTCGCACGAGATCCGGCGAGGGTTTGTTCTCAAGGATCGGCTTCTCAGACCAGCCAAAGTGAAAGTTTCCACCGGCCTCGCGCAAGCAAAATCCGATTCGGTTTCTGAGAAATCTGCAGATCAGCCCGAAGCTGCATCAGATTCTGGCGGGAGTTCGTCCGCCGCACCCAACAGTTTCTAGTACTGCCTGCAATTCTACATTCTTCGGCATTCCGTTTAAAGATGAGTTTTTTCTTTTCTAGTCAAAAACCAATTCGAAAGATCTTACCAGGTTTTGTACAACCTAATTGAGCTTTATAAGATAAATTTCTCTCTTAAAAAATTACCTTTATTGAAATGTTGTTTTTGTTGTTTATGTACTGGACTTATGAGAAGCTACCACACCATACTAAGATTATTATTATTATTATTATTATTATTATTGTTTTGAGTTTGATAACACATAGGCCCAAAATTCGCTCCTGTGCGAGGAGTGTGGCCTCGGGATCAAAATAGCCTACAGCGTATTTGGAATGGAGAGAGCCCACGGGTGCATGAGGTGTACGGATACACCGGGTGCACGCTACGTAACTTTGTCCCCCCGTGCACCGCTATGCTATAAACCGATCCCAGTGTTCAAAAGTTAGCTCCGTTCCCTCCACCCTCCTTTTAAACCAACCACCTCAAGAAGAAAAGGAAAAAAAGAGAAAAAGAAAAACCCAAGAAACTAAACAAAAATCCCAAACAACCCTCACAAGCATGACCATCTTGATCCCAAGAACCACCACCACCACAACCATCCTCTTCTTCTTCTTCTTCTTATTCTTCTATGGTGGTGGCGGGGAAGGCACCGGCGAAGGCGGCGGGGAGTGGCGGTTGCTGCACGAGAGCATCGGCATCTCAGCGATGCACATGCAGCTCCTCCCGGGGGACAAAGTGGTGATGTTCGACCGCACCGACTTCGGCCCCTCCAACATCTCCCTCCCCGACGGCCGCGTCGTCATCCTCGGCGGCCGCCGCCAATTCAACTACGAGTTCTTCCCCCGCGCGTCCGACCGCGAGCTCTACGAATTCCCCTTCCTCGAGGAGACCCGCGACGCCGATGACGAGAACAACCTCTACCCGTTCCTCCACCTCCTCCCCGACGGCGGCCTCTTCGTCTTCGCCAACAACCGCTCCGTCGTCTTCGACCCCTTCCTCCGCCGCCCGCCGCGCCGGCTCCCGGACCTGCCGGGAGGCGCGCCGCGGAACTACCCGAGCTCGGGCTCGTCGGCGCTGCTGCCGCTGCGCCCGGAGTCGCCGGCGCGCGGGGAGGTGCTGGTCTGCGGCGGCGCGCCGCGCGGGGCGTACGCGTGGGCGCGGCGCGGGGCGGCGTTCCTGCCCGCGGAGCGGACGTGCGGGCGCATCGCGGCGACGGAGGCGGGGGCGGCGTGGAGCGTGGAGGCGATGCCGGGGCCGCGGGTGATGGGCGACATGGTGCTGCTCCCCACGGGGGACGTGCTCGTCGTGAACGGCGCCGCCGCGGGGACGGCCGGGTGGGAGAGCGCGCGCGACCCGGTGCTGAGACCGGCGCTGTACCGGCCCGAGCGGGAGCTCGGGGCGAGGTTCGAGGAGATGGCGCGGGCCGGGAGGGCGCGGCTCTACCACGCGGCGGCGACGCTCGACTCGTACGGGCGGGTGCTCGTGGGCGGGGGGAACCCGCACGCCGGGTACGTGTTCGACGGGGTCGAGTACCCCACGGAGCTCAGCCTCGAGGCGTTCCTGCCCCCCTACCTCCACCCGGGGCGCGACGGGGCGCGGCCGCGCGCGGCGGCGGTGGTAGCGCGCGGCGGCGGAGCGGCGGCGGCGGCGGCGGTGGGAGGGGTCGGGTACGGGGAGGTGGTGGGGGTGAGGTTTAGGGTTGGGGTTGGGGATGGGGACGGAGGGGCGGAGATGGAGGAGGGGGAGGAGGTGAGGGTGGTGGCGGTGGCGCCGGGGTTCGCGACGCACGCGGTGGGGATGAACCAGAGGGTGGTGGGGATGGGGGTGGGGAGGGTCGAGAGGATCTCCCCGCCGGCGCCGGCGCCGGCGGAGTACGAGGCGTCTTCGGCGGCGCCGCCGTCGCCGGAGGTGGCGCCGCCCGGGTACTACCTCTGGTTCGTCGTCCACGCCGGGGTCCCCAGCGACCGAGGCGTCTGGGTCCGCATCGGCTACCCCGGGGACCTCTCGTAACCCTAACCCTTCTCTCTCTCTCTCTCTCTCTCTCTCTCTCCTTGGTTCTTTTCTGGGGGGCGGCGAATGAGAATATAGGGAGGTAGAGGGACTGGAATGCAAATTTTATGTTACTTCTCGTTACTCTGGATATTATGTTTCTGAAGAGTTTTCTATCCGGGAGATTTTTGATCGACAAATGTTGTTGTTTAGATACTACTGTATGATTGGTTATTGGTAACGTTTTTTTTTTTTTTTTTTTTTTTTTTTTTTTTTGGTGTGGAGACCCTACACTCGAATGAGAAATGACAATTTTTCATTTTGTAATACTTGAACTTTTTTTGTCATTTTCGTTTCGTATTCGCGGGTGATGATATTCCTGATCTGGTCAAATCACTAGTTCGTGAATTACTAATCACATTCGAAAACACAAACATGAGCCATAAAGATACTCAGATCGCTCATTGCTCGAGCTTATTTTAGTTTTTTTTAAAAAAAAATGAAAAATGCCCAGCTTGCACTGGAATCATCAATGCTATAAATAAACAAAGTGCAAGCCAATCCCCACCCACCCAGCCATAAAAGAAAAAAAAATTAAAAAAAACCGTGGCTATTTACAAATAAAAGAGACTTAGGAATATGGCCATTTTGAATAAAAATAATCTTGAGACCATTAAAGCAACTGATGCACTACTACTTTGCGATGTCACAGTAGATGAGGAAGGAGATGGTACGTTCCCAGCTTGAGGAGGAGCCTCGCACGTGCCAAAAGTGCCATTTACCTGCTTCATGAAAAGCACTTAACATTGTCATAAATGGATGGAATTAACACAAATTGCCCGGATCACTCTCCTTCTCCCACTCTAATAATCACATGCTTATGTAAACCTTTAACTTTTTACAAAAGCAGAAGATCTAGATTAGATCCATTTACTTTCACGTCCCCGAAACTCATTAAATTTATAAAAATCTAGCTTTGGGTCATATTTTTTTTCCAAGCTAAATGAAGTATATAGCTAGGTAAAATGAGTATTATTACCTTACAATTTACTATGCTGTTGCATCCACAAACCAGGTGCCCATTAGCTATATCTGTAGCTTCTGGGGAACCACCTCCATCACTTCTCTGCAATCAACACCCAGAAAAGAATTTATACCAAACTAAAAAAAACAAAAACCAAAACAAAAGACTTAAAAGAAAACTATGTTTATTTACCATTCAATAGTTTACATACTGTTTTACCTTGTAGAAATCTACAGCTATGAAGTTGGGCCATCGGTTCGCCGACGCATTATGGCAGGTGTTCAGCATGTCCACGAGGGGCGCCGAGTTGTGCTTGCAAGCGGTCGCGAAATCCGGAGCGTCGGGGAAGTAGTTCATCAGAACGAGCGATCGAGACATCGTGTTCATAGCGGCCGACTCCGCTCGGTTAGGGCACTGCCCTGCTTGCATCCCTCCATTTCCATCTGCAGTTGCAGTTTGATCAGTATGTATGCACAATGATCAACAAAATATGGGCGAATTTACTAACCTAATCCCCCTTGGATTGTCGCAATTCGATCCATAACCTTTGCATTCGGTTTCAACTTTCAAACAAGATGCAAAGGTTTGAGGATGAAACTGGAAAATTGTAAATGGTTTGAACGAAATATTCTTCTTCGTACATTGATTTTCAACGACGTATCTCCACTCGTACGCGATGCCCTCGGAAGCCTCTTTGGCGGATTTTGAGGTGAACACGAGCAGGCGGTGGTTCTTGCTTATCATATCACGAAGCAAAGGCCAATCGCCTCCGTTCTTCGGCATTGAGGATACGGGGAACCAGTATTTCATGAGGCCCGAGGCAGTGAACACCTTGGTGAGACCCATCGGGGACGTAACGTAGTCTTCGATGAATATCGTGACGACTTCCGAAGGGTTTGCTTCGAGGAACGATTGGATCTCTTTGAGAACATTGATCGCGGGTTGCTGAAAATGATTAGATGATTCGTTCATTTCGTTATACTAGAGTGTTAAAAATTGGGTGAATTTTGCGAAATATGTTACATCAGAAGCTTACGAATGCCGTGATGTTGTAGCATTTGCCGCCAAAGGAGTGGCACAACCAGACATCGTTTTCAAAATCGTACATGTCGAGCATTAGTCCTCGCACTCCGTTCTGCGCTCATCAAATTAGTTATAATTAGAAAAAAAAAATTTATATATATATATATGCAGAAAGAAGAGGAAAAATAGAGAAAAGAGAACAATATACGGTGACCTATATAATTAACACACAATTGCTCAAACAGTGAAATTATATATGCAGCAGCGGTGGATTACATGATTCACACAAAGAGAAAGTCCAATTTTACATGCATCAGCAACTCCATGGTTCCNTATATATATATATATATATATATATATATATATATATATATATATATATATATATATATATATATAAATTACAGCCAATTTTAACAGTAAAAAGTTTCTCTTTTCATTTTGTGTGTGAAATCCACAACAAAGTGCACTGGAAAGTGAAGCAACATTAGCAACTAGACTTATTCCTCTTAATTTCATTTCCAAAAATCTCACAACCCTTTTAGCACGTGCTAGAATATCTTGAATAAGTACTATAATGAATCAAATTGGGAGTTCTTATGCCATCTCATGTTAACTACTACATCAAATTGCGAGTGATTTTCAAGTTGAAAATAACTTTTAATTCAACGGAAGTTCAAGTGAATTTTTTTTTTCCCCAGTTCTGTTCATTTGATAGAAACTTAACGGCTTTGGAATTGTAATTATTCTATTTTTTTATTTTACTAAACTTTGGAATTGTAATTATTCTATTTTTTATTTTACTAAAAATGTTTAACCTAGCACATATAAGAGGATTAAAAAAACATCAGTTAATATTTTATTATTATCATTTTTTATTTTTCTTTCATAATTAATTTCCATGAAACATGCAGCGCGAGAAATCAATTAAGATAATATAAAAAAGTAAAGTTACAAGTAAATTTAATTTAGAACGAACTAAATAATAAAAGTGAGTATTTTTAGGTGAAAATAACTTTACCCTCTCAACTTTCCACAAAGAGTGTGTTTATTTTTCCGAAAGCGGAGAGAGATGAAATAGTTTTCGACCATAAATGCCCACTCTTCAAAATATCATAATCGACTTCGACCTATTCTATACCGCATGAACTTTTACGTTATATATTTTCTATAAAATAAACAGCAAAATTGAAATAAAGGAACTCTCATTCCACGGCTATACATACAAATAGCCAAATAATAATAATAATAATAATAATAATGAATAAAAAAAGCAGTGGGATTACGTACGTACGTTGAGCTGATCGGTGATGGAGTCCTGTTGATTGGTGGGGGCGAGAATGATGGAGCCGGTTTGGGACCTCACCCCGAGCCTCGCGAACGAGTTGTGCGTCGTCAGCCACGCGTACCTGTTGAACGCCAACCCCGTCCCCTGCAACGCGAGGAATTCTACACTGTCACACTTGCACCACATCATCAATAACAAGTCAATTACATTTTTTTTTTTCAAACAAAAGTATAATAAAAATATTTTTTTATAACCATGATGGAACATATATTATTAAAAGAATTAATTTGATTTGCTTGTTACACCACGTCACTAATATACCCGTTGCATTTTAGAATTTTTCCTGCAACGCACCACGCAGATCATATCATCATCATATATCCATCCCCACATTAATTACTGCACCATAATAACATCCCAAACTTTGAAAAAAATTTAAAATGCACCAATCATGTTATTGACGCGACGTATTTAATTAATAAAATTATTCTTTTTTAATTTTCACTAGTCCCATCATGACTAATAAAAAAATATAACTGACTCATTACTGATGGGATGGTATGAATATGACACCGTAGACTTTCTTCCTAACCAATAATACCGCCACGACCCATCACCAAGTAATACTTTTATTTTTATTTAAAAATTATAATTTTTATTTTAAAATTTTAAATATTTTTAAAATTTTGGTATTATATTAAAAAATTTAACAAAATATTATATAAAAAATAAAATTAATACGTGACGACAGATGTTGAACCCCCCCCTCCCCCGCCAAAAAAAAAAAAAAAAAAAAAAAAAAAAAAATCCCCCTTCTAACTAGCAAGTTGAAAGTTGACGAAGAACACCCTCAACTCTCCACAGCTTTATCCATCTTTTTTTAACTTACATTTTATATTGAGATATTTTATTAATAACAAATAAATTGACTTTTTATTAAATTAAAAAATAAAAAAATAATTTAATTTATTTATTAGCGATTCCATCAAATTTAATAAACTTGAATAATCTAAATAAAAAAATAAAAATTGAGAAACTGTTCATTAAAAAATATAAAAATCAGGAGTTTATTTTTAAATTGGCTATAGCTAGAATGTCCTAGCATATTTTTTAGCTTCCCCCTTTCACAGGACACTTCCTCAACTTCTATTTTTTTAAAAAAATTCAAATTATCAAGTAACTTAATTCAATTTTTTTGTTTCAAATTATTTCTAAAAATAAATTAAGTTTACTAAATTCAATAAAACTATCAAATAAATCAATAAAATTTTCAATTAGACTGACTATAATTATCCAATAAAAAATTAAAAGCTGAAAAAAAATTATTTAAAAAATAATTAAAGTTGAGATGGCCTTTTCAAAACGGCTTATATATGTAGTTTGATTGGTCACCATACACTTTAAAAAAGACAAACTAAAATAAAATAAAGAATAAAATAAGATAAGACATAAAATCAATCTCTGACCGTTGATTTCGGATCGGACGGTTTGATCCGGGTGCATCTGGGCCGCACGTTCCCATCCGCTATACACGTCTCGCAGTGCAACCCCGCGTCGCAGTTCCGATCCGCCACGCACGTCGCCCCGAGCTACGCAGTTCAAACGTGAACAACAACGACGATTCCTCGAATAAGATCACAATTTATGCGAATAAGTAGCGGAATAAGGCGAATAACAACTCACCTGCGAAGCAAAAGCGATTGGAACAGCGATTCCGAAGAGGAATGAGATCAGTAGCAGCAGCAACAGAGGCTTCGATCGACGACTCTGCGTTGCGGAATGAGTGAGATGGGGATAAGAATTAGGGTTTATGGGAGAAGGGGAAGGGGTGGGGATTGGGGATGAGAATTAGTACCTGCATCGTCGCTAGGGTTTCGAATGGATTGGGGGTTTTTCGAGAGGGGATTGGGGGATAAGATTACGTGGAAATGGGGAATAAAGTGGGGATTGAGAGGTTTATTCCTGGGAATAGTGTGTGGGAGTGTTGTGTTTTGCAATAATGGAGGTGGTTGGGTGTACGGCAACGAAGGTATTGGTGCGATCAAAATGGCGTGATGGGTACGGCTGTGATCGATCGGCAATTGCCGTGGATAAGGCGTGACGAAAATGAACTAGTTTAATATTGGAAAAACTTTTCATTTTAGCATACCAAAGTGTATTAATTTAGTATTTTATATATATATATATATATATATATATATATTTTCTTATCATCTATTTTACTATTTTTTTTATTAAATTAATAATAAAGTAAAAACTAAAAAATATTAAAGTGAATATTCGATAAATCTAGACGGAATATGTGAAGTTTTTTTGTATATATTTTAACGAAATATTAACAAAGAAGCGGACGAAAAGAGAAAAATAAAATTATAGAGTACTAACTTGATATACTTTAAACCATAAAATAGTAAAGTGAAAAAGTGCGAAACCACATGGATGGTATTTAAAGTTTACTCTTTAATATTTTGTTTGGTTGTTCCTTAATAAGGGAAAAAAAAAGCTAAGTTAAATTTTTGGTCCTTTCAACTGCGACAGGTGATAATTTAGTACTAAAATTTTATTTTATTACAATACGATACTTTAGTTCTTATGTATTAATTTATTTTTTATTTCATTTACGGTTTAAATTATTATAATTAAGTTTAGTTCATAGATTGTTACTATAGGAGTAATATATGACCTCTCTTAATTATTATTATTACACTAATACTAGAACGCATTATCATTAATTTAAAAAGACTAATTAATTAGCTAGACTGTTAGATTTAATTATATATAATAGATATTAATGACAAGTACTCTCTAAATTGTGAATCATAGTTGCATGCAACAATAACATATGATAATGTAATTTGCTTTCAAATTTCACCAAATATTAATATAAAGTGTGATTATAATATGAGCATGGAAGATGGAAAAGAACAACTCATGTGCAAGTTAGTATATATATATATATATATATATTAATTGCATTAATTTTTTGATTAGTAAATGCACATTTATCCTTTTTTTTTTTTGGGTAATATATATTTCAGTATTATGATCATGCATGACATTAAAATTATCCCAATTTTATTTTCATGCACGTGAGCAATGCATATATAGTGGATGATGCATTCACATGATCGAGGCGTGGGAATTGTTTAACTTAACTTTAATTAATTAAATGATTTAAGACAAATGATAGTCCATGTGCAAGTAATTAAAAGTAATTAAAAACTACTTAGAAGCTGTTGGGAGACCGGGTCCAATGGAAGTTTTCACATTACTTTGTTTATTTTATTTTTTAAAAATTAATTTATTATTCGAAAGAATCTACTGTCGCTGTTGTTGTCATTATCAATATCTTGTGCTTAGCAGCATTATTATTTGTTATACTCTTACTACAGTACCGTTACAAATATCTTACAATATTATTTTTATATATAATTAAGTATTAATAAATTCATGTAATAAATCAGAATCTATGCATAAACTAATCACAATTCATCACAGTATTAGTGTCAATATATATCAACAACATATACAGGCAACATAGCGATGAACCCAAAGCATGCAACTTTAGCACTCGATATCATTTGTTTTCATCATCATCATCACCATTGACATTTATTATAATTACTAGAAACTCTACCATTCCATTTCATTTATACTCTTCATAACCAGTACCACAGTTGTTACCATTCAAAAATTATTATATCTTTTATAATACTATTACGTCATTTTTAATCTTATATTTTCTTTTTAAGTTGTATCCATGTACCACTTATCACCCCAAAAATTGCTAAGAACTTAATAGTAATTAACCTCCATCTTGCACAAGCAGTATTCATGATTTATTTTTTATTATCACTTGATACTAGTTTTTGTACTATAATTTGTATTAATACTTAAGTTGCAATGATGATGAAACATTAAAATTGGACAGTGAATGAAGTTGAATCTTTTGCACTAAACAAAATTTTTAGTCCTTAAAGGAAAAACTTCAAATACCACTCGTGTGGTTTCACACTTTCTTACTTTAGTATCCTGTGATTTAAAATAGAGAAAACTTCAAAAACCCCCTCTGTGGTTTTGTAGTTTCTCACTTTGCCCCCCTGTGGTTTGAAATGTATCAATTTGCCCACCCGTGGTATCTTTTTTCTCTTTTTCTTATCAATTTCATTATTTTTTTTTCTTAAATCAGTGAAAAAGGTAAAATTAAAGGGTGCTAAAGTGAATATTTGATAAATCTAGATGGGTATCTGAAGTTTTTTGTATATAATTTAATGAAATATTAACGAAAAAGCCACCGAAAAGATAAAAACGAAACCACAGAGGGGCAATTTGATACATTTTAAACCACAGGGGGGCAAAGTGAGAAACTACGAAACCACAGGGGTGGTTTTTGAAGTTTTTCCTTTAAAGTATATCAATTTAGTACCATGTAGTTTCATTTTTATCTTTTTATTATCAATTCCATTAATATTTTTTGTTAAATCAATGACAAAGTTAAAACTAAAAGGTACTAAAGTAAATATTCGATAAATCTAGGTGAAGTATTTGAATTTTTTTGTATATAATTTAATGAAATATTAACGGAGAAGCTGACGAAAAGATAAAAATAAAATCACTGGACACTAACTTGATTCACTTTAAACCATAGAGTACTAAAGTGAAAAAGTGCAAAACTACAGAGGTGGTATTTGAAGTTTACCATACTTTAAATCAAGCCTTGAACTTTCACTACAAATGTCTAAAACATGAAGGACCAAATTGCGAATATCTCATCTATATCTAATTAGGACAAATTTGTTAAGGTTGTCTTAAAAAGGTACGTACCATGGCTCTTCGTTCACAACCGGAGGAGTTCCCACATAACAGCTAACAACAACAACGCGACAAAGTGCTCTGACACAGACATGTGGGACCCACCGTAAATAAAAACAAAATATATTGTACCGTACTATGGACTGTTAATTGTGACCCTCTAAAATGAACTGCGACACGTCATTATGGTGCCACGTGGACAATTTGTAGGTAGAGCACGTGAGCTTATGCTACAATAATAGCTCTCCTCTCGATCACGATAAAGTTTAAAAAAGAAAAAAATTATATGAATATAATGTTCAAATTAGTATTTTTGAGGATGCTTTGGATAGGTGCCATGTGGCTCCCAGGAGTCCATTCCATCATCTCTTTTTTTTTCTCTATTTTTTTTCTTTTTCTAAAAAAAAATTATAATTTTTTTTTTTTAAAAATAATGAGATGAATGTCTGTGAGCCACGTGGCGTCCATCCGAAGCATCCTTAAAAAATATTAATTTGGACGCTACGTCCATACAATTTTTGCCAAAAAAATGGCACCAACTTTACAGTTGGGCCCCACCAACCCCACGTGTCCTGCTCACTCGAGAGCCAATAAGGTTCCATTTTTAAAGCACGTTGGCCCCACCATAATGTAGACTAATGGGCCCGGACTACGTGAGCCCAATTTAGGCCCAGTTACATTATTGCTCTCTCCCTTCACGGGCCCGACAAGTTGTAGACCACAGCTGTGATTCTGACATGTGGGTCCCACTGACGTATGCGTTACACTGAAAACCAGATCGGAGTCTCGGACTCTCGGACGCAGGAAAAAAACAAAAATCCTCTGGTGTAACGGTAATGTACGCTCTTGTGAGACTGACATGTGGAGCCCACATATCGGGTCCACGTGTCGTGCGGAGGAGTAGCAAAGTGGGAGGTAAGCTTACCGCTCACCCTAACTTCATCCGCTTCCTCCCGGTGAGCTTACCGCTACCTTCACGTTCACACTCTTCACCTCCTCACTCTACTCCTCTCCTCTCTCTCTCTCTCTCTCTCTCTCTCTTTCTCTCTCTCTCTCTCTCTCTCTCTATCTAATGCCGAGTCTCCTTGTCGGATTCTTTGCGGCGGCGGTGGCGGCGGCGTTGTTTCTGCAACCTTCGCTTCTTCGGGTGATCGCGGGAGGTAGTTGCTTGCTAGGGTTTTGGTTTTTCGAACCCTTTTCCAACTTTTCGAAGCTTTTTCCTCTACTTCGCTTGTCTCGTAACCATGGATTGATCCCATCGATCCCTCGTCTCCGTCATTTTGCTTTAATTTTAAGTAGATTTTGTATCGGCAAATGGTGATTTTCGATTTTAATTTGATCGGATACCTAATTCATGTTTGCTATTGCTTTGGATGATCTGTTGTTCCCTTAGTTGGTTAAAGTTGTGGAGTTAAACTGATCGTATTACATTGAATTGGTGATTTTGATGTAATAGTATTTGATTAGATGTTGTGTAATTTGACCCTTTAGGGTATGGATTTTAATGGTATCTGCCTCATTAGATTGCGATTATTGAGGAGATGATAACGATAGGTGGGGAAAGAGACATTTTTGGCTTCAATTGTACGAATATCTTACATTAGTAATTGCGTTTGTCTCGTTTTGGTTTTGGACATTGACCTATTAATATTGCTGTTTGTATGTAAGGTGTTTTAGTACTTGCTTACGTCTTAACTCGGTCAAAATGTAGCCATAAATGCTAATAGCTTTATTTCTATATGATGGGCTAGTGGTTGGTCCCTTCTCTTCTTTCACTGTTAGAGATCGTATTTTCAAGTCCTGGGAATTTAGTCTTGCAAATTGCAACTATTTTAATTAGCAAAAATCATACTTGAGATGGCATCAAGGAGCAAATTCAGAATTTAATCACAACCATCCATTTCGGCACTAATGTAGCGGCTACAGATCCAGGATGTGACTACAATTTGAATGCATGCTAATTTAATGCTTAAGGAAGTAAATTGTCATTTTTTGAGATCGTTCTTTATTATCTTGCAGACTGCCCGCTGGACTTGAACTGGTTGAATTATACTTTGATAGCTTCTTCGTGTTCGGACCAAAATGAGCGAACCAAGTGTTGCCGTTACATGAATGCCCTCGTGGCGGTCTCAGTTGCTCGTTATGCAAATACAACCGGCATGCTCGGTGTTCCACCTGCATTCTCTGATACCTGCGTTAGTACTATCTCGGACACCCTAATAGCAAATGGAGTTCCCCAAACCGCCACCTCATTCTGCGGATTGGGAGTGAAAATTCAGGTTTTTTATCAATGTGAAGGGAGAAATACTATACTGGAAATGCTCCAGTCTCCCAACTTTGATGATGTCACGAGAAGCTGTAATACACCACTTTCAGTGGATGGTAATTGCAAGATATGCTTAAACTCTGGACTTTCGTATCTTCGCCATCTGATAGGGGTTCAAGATAACGTCACGTTGAATACCTGCCGCAATGCTGCTTTTGTTGCACTTGCCAATCAAGGGAATAACTTATCAGCTGTTGAAGCTGCCGCCTGTTTCTTTAGTGTACAGGGGCTTAGCATTCTTCCAGGTTTGCATGTTTATTAGTTTAGAATTTTTATTTTATGCAGTTATAGTAAACTTGACTCATGGTTGCTTGTTGTTATGCATTTTAAGTACATAACATAAGCTACAATTTCTGAACTGGTTTTTTTTTTCCCCAGGTAGGACAAGCATCCCTCTTGTGTTGGTGTAGATGTGGTTGTTATATTATTAACCTGGAGATGTCAATATTAATTGGGGTAATATTTGCCAATCGCAGATAGAATCACGCATAGTTGCAAGGGTGCATATAGAATGTAACTAGAAAAGTTAGAAAGCACTATGTATTAGTTCATCTAGAGTCTTTTCTGTGCTTTTAAAGTAGATCTGTTAAGAATCGATTTCAAAATATGTTAACATTGTAACATGCAAAGAAGGCATTCAGGTAATTGCTTTCATTGTTGTGTGTGTATCAAAATAACGTTATTTTTTTCCTCTTGCCTCATTTGTAATGTTGTCATAAACTTTGATTATTAAAATTTTAAATTTCAGTTAATTCTTCGGAGCCATTTTCTCCCTCGTTCGCCCCAGCTACTTCTCCAAGTCCATTTACTGTGCAAGCTCCCGCACAGCATCTAATTGCGGTACCACTCAAGGATCAACATAGCCACCATTTTATGTTGATTGCTGGAATTGGAGTCACGATTGCTGGGCTTGCAGTTTTATTGCTGCTAATTCTAATTATACTTATCCGGAGAAAAGTTAGAGAATTGAAGGACACCGAGATCACTCATTCTGAGCCACGGAATGGTTTCTCGTCCTTGCATGTCCAGAAGTGTCAAGAAGGTAAGCTTATTTTACTTCTTTCTTTAATATATACCAGTGAAAGAAGTATATTGGGGTTACCTTGCAATGTTTTAATCAAGAAGATCTACGACATCAAACATAATTTTTTTTGGTGTATTTTAATCGTATCCCATCCCTCAAAATTTTTAAAATATCATATTTACACATCAAAAGTTTGAAATATCATGTATCCCCCCTGTAGAATACACATTCTTTTAGAAATTCCCTCTTTGGAAGGTCCTTTTGAATATCAGATGCACATTTCAAGGACATTTTTCATTTTAATAAGAAGTTTTTTGAGAATTTCCATAAAATATAGAGGGTCATTATGAATTTTCAACTTTTATCGGACATATATATTCATTGATCTTTTGAGGGGTATGTATGTAATTTTGATTTTCTGCTTTGTCTATTTGAACAATTCCATTTTATCAATGCGAAACTAAATGTCAAAAAGGAATTCTACGCATTCTAATATTCACTCTGACAAGTTGCTTGTGAAATCTTAGTGTGCAAGCATATAGCTCCTTAAATATTTAGTTAAGTAAATTTAGTTGTGACGACTCAATTGGTATTGAATAAATCTGCCTTCAAGTCCACTTATGAAGATCTATCAGACACTTCTTAGTCAATCTTGATTCTTACAGAGATATTTTGCAGGTTCAACTGCTATTTTTCAGATATTTACTTACAAGGAACTGAAGAAGGCAACTGGCAACTTCAGCACAATCTTGGGAAGAGATGAATGTGGCATCATGTACAGAGCTCAGTTTATTGATGGTTCAGTTGCTGCTGTGAAACAAATAGACAATGTAATGAAACAACGACTGGAGGAGTTTTGCCGCGAAGTAGAGCTACTTAGCAGGCTGCATCATCGTCATCTTGTTGCATTAAAAGGCTTTTGTTCCACAAAAAGTGAGAGGTAGATAACTTCTTAAATTTAAGATGTATATACATATATATTACTGCACTTTTACCTATTTACATGTATATACATGCAAACTTATCTCGTCAAAAATGACATTTAGAAACATAATTTCTTACATATATACCAAATGCCCAAGAGAATTATTCTCGTGAATTAAATTACTGCCCATTCCCCAACATAAGGGGATTTTTTGTATAATCTGTACTTAGAGATATTTATATGAATATTCAAATTTCACAGGGGCATATATTCAAATAGACAATTCTATATGGATGAACTTTTACTAAAGCACCTATATTTAAATTTTTAGATGGCTCTAGATGTTGCTAAAATGTTGTTATTCTCTATTTTGTCTTCAGGTTCTTGGTATATGAATACATGGAGAATGGAAGCCTAAAAGATCATCTTCATTGTAAGGCTTCGTTTTTCTCTCCTTTTCTCATTATTCCTTCCTATCTATTAGTTTCACTTCTTTAGTTGTTAGGCTGAGAAGAAACCTTTTCTTCCTTCACAGCATCAGAGAGACCACCATTGGCATGGCAAACCAGAATCAGAATCGCCATTGATGTGGCCAATGCTCTGGTAAGTTTCAGTGATGGTTCTCTCTTTATGATGGTATGTTCTTAATTTATGTATGTCTCCTCAAATTTCTCCCAAAAGTTATTTTAAACCCGGGCCCACTCCTTTTACTAGGAAAAAGTGTCTCTAAATCCCTTGTCTTTTTCTCAATCAGATTCTATTTCTCTGTGTATTTTTATCTTTTAGATTCAGATAATACATATATCTCCTTGGAAAAGCTGACTTTTTGTACATCCTTCAAAACGTAGTTGATGCCATTATACTTACAAAAAGCTCCACCGAAAAAAACTTTTTTGCCATGGATTTGACAGCTAGCTAACTCCTAACTTAAGATAGAATATATTGTACTTGAACTTTGAGGGGTATATATGAGAATTTTGACTTTCGAGAAGTAAAAAATGGAACTAGATGAGTTTGCCGGGATATGTATGTAAAAGCTCCTTTCGGTTTCTTTTTATCTGCATTCATTGAAGACCGATCAATTTTGACATGCAGGAGTACCTTCATTTCTATTGCGACCCCCCTCTTTTCCACGGTGATATAACTTCGAGTAATATCCTTTTGGACAGGAATTTCCTCGCGAAGGTACTCATTGTGAGAAATTGTATGCTAAGAACGATAATGCTCAGTCGGGCTAATTAAATTCCTTATTTATACAGGTTGCTGATTTTGGTCTTGTACATTATTCACGAAATGGCAATACCGGCTTTCTACCTGTGAACACAAAGATCCGAGGAGCTCCAGGTAAGATCCTTCATACTAACATCATTCCTTCTTTTGGGGTAAACTGCACCAGTGGTCCTCATTCTTTCGAGGTTAATTCTGTTTGCTCCGAACCTTTCAACTGTTACAATTGGGTCCCTGTACTATACTTTCTTTTCCAGTCTTAACATTTGACTCAACTCCACAAATTAAGCTGCTGAGTCCAAGTAAACACTTTGGAACTTCTATGTAAGCGACTTGAGAGCCATCGTTAGTTAGAAGGTAGTTTTATTACAATTGTCGTTAGGGGGAGTTATGTGACACTGATGGGACATTTCATCCAACTTATTAGAGGAATTTAGGAGTGAGATTGCAATAGAAAGTGAAGTCTATGTACAGCATTATAACGATTCAAAGGTTCGGGACCAAAATGATTTAGGATAATATAACCTATGACTGATCTTCCTAAGATAAATTTCTAGAAATATCTAGGTACTCAAACCTTTAACTCTTACAGGTGTTGTGGATTCCGAATATGCGGTGACTCAGGAAATGACTTCCAAAATCGATGTGTACAACTACGGTATAATGTTATTAGAACTTGTGACCGGGAAACCCGCTATGTATGATAAGGAAAATCCGGTTGACTGGTCTCAGAAATTCACATCAACTGAATACTATTCGCTACAGAAATTGGTCGACCCAACAATTTCCGATTCAATCGATTTGGACGAGCTCGAAATGGTGGTCGAGCTCATAGATCTGTGCACTCAAAAGGAATCTAGAGAACGGCCATCAATGAAGCAAGTACTGAGGATCCTCTACGAGAGGTTCGACCCTGCGCATAGGGAGTTTGTGAAGATCATCGAGGAAGAGGAAGATTATTGTAATGGAGAGAGGAAAGTTAGAGGAAAAGAACAACAGTTCGGAGAACTGATTCCTTTTAGCAGCGATGCGAGGGGCCTTCTTCAATCCTCTTCTAGCACGTCAAGATCATATTGTAGTCGGAGCGTGTTGCTCGAGAACAATTCGCCGGAATCTCCCCACGGTACTTTTTCTGCTTGAGCCCCTTGATCTTGGTCTTAGATAGATGGATTTATTTGCGTGTGATTTCTAGGATTTTTGTCTAACTTAGCCCTTAGTTGTTGGTTTTAGGATTTTTTAGGATTTGAATGTAAATGAAAAGCTCTTTATTTTTCTTCTCATTTGGTTCTCTTTCTCCTCTTTTAGAAGCCTTGAGAAGTTGCAGCTGCAACTGGTCTTATGAATCTCAACAGGAAATTTAGTCGATGCATTTATTCATTCAACATCTTATGTATGATTTTAGGCTCGCGAAAAATTGACAGGATAGATACATTGAATTTAATCAAGTATACTTTGTGAATAATGATCAAATAGAAATCGTAAGTGTGGTGGCGATGGTAACGATGATGACGGCGATGATGATGGCAAGGCTGATGACGGTGATGATGGCGATGCGTAATTAATTTTATTAAGTGCATTATAATAGTGATATAATAGTGACTATACTCATATCAACTATCCTGAGCAAGTGGTAAAGGGTTTGGTGGTTGGTACTCGAGACCCAAGTTCGAATCCTAGTTGATTCACATTTTTAGCTAATTTTACTTTTAAATGAAATAAACGAAGCGGGTATATCTTTCACAAAAAAAAAAAAAAAAAAAAAAAAAAAAAAAAAAAAAAAAAAAAAAAAAAAAAAAAAACTATCCTGAGAAGGAACGCTAGTTTTTTTTTTTTTGAGAAAAAGAAGGAACGTTAGTTAAGGGTTCAATTAATGGACCCTTCTAAACAACGATAGTACCGCATCTTTGCCTTCTAGTTGAGATTCCCCTATCTAAGACAACAAAATAATTCATTCTTAGGATTTGATTTAACAACAATTAGTAAAGCACTTCTTAAACTAAATATGGTGGTCCTGTTGATGATGAAGCCCTTTGCGTGTTCTTTTCGTTTTAGCCCGCACGGATCAAAAGATAGTGTTTATTATTTGAGGAGCAAAATTTCCCTCAAGGTCCCATTTAGGTGACCATCGTAAAGAAAATGGCCAATTTATGCAAATTCAAATTTTAAAATTCCAAGTTAAATTGTCGTTTTGAAACTTAAAGAAGTGTATTTGATATAAAGATGAAGACGTCTTGAATTTATTATAAGTCTCTGAATATAGGGGTCTGTTTGTCTTTGTGGGTTTCGAATATTGAATTTATATCTTCGAGAAAGTTGCAAGCATCGGTATTTATTTTGACAGCGAAATCGTGAGATCATCTGAACTCTTATTCATAATTATATGAAGATCAATTTTTTTACTTTGACGGGGTGGAGGGCGAAGTCGAGTTCGCGAAACTCAGGAGTGCCTCGCTCTCCGACTTTTTGCTTCTAATCGGCCTCTAAGTGGGAATGCTAAAGAAGTTTATTTTTCATATAGGTCCGCTGCAATAATAAAAGCTAAGGTCTTAAATACATCATCACTTGTTTCCCAAGTTGAATTCAACAACATTAAATGAGCAAAACTTTCATGTCACTCAACATGATCAAATTGATTAATCCCAAAAATTAAAATGTCTCTTATTTTCCCCTTGATGATGACACCCACAAAGTTATCTCCCCTTCATCTTATAAGAACATTCCACTTTATGCCCACACCCCCAGTGGAATCCAATATCCCATACCCTAACCCAATCATCTCCCATATATGTGTAACCCTATTGTAGCCACCCACACATCTATATATCCACAGTACTTAGTAACTCCATTCCTATATATACTCACCTCAAAACCTCATTTTCCCACAATTACTACTACACCCATTAACAATGAATCTTAGTTTCCCTCCAAGCCTGTGCTCTCTCATGATCATCCTTTTATCATTCGAGCTAGTGTTCTCGTCGGAAACCAACGATCGACGGCCGTACATCGTCCACATGGACGTGTCGGCGATGCCGGCACCCTTTGCGACCCACGAGAGCTGGTACTTGTCGATGCTCTCGTCCCTCCCGACTCCGTCGGGCGGGCGCGCTCCGACTCATCTCTACACTTACACTCACGTTATGCACGGCTTTAGCGCCGTGCTTACTCCTGCGCAGCTCCGACGGCTAGAACGGATGGAAGGCCACCTCGCGACGTACCCCGAATCGTACGCGCGTCTGCACACCACCGACTCCCCGCAATTTCTCGGCCTGAACCCCAGCATGGGCATTTGGCCTGCGTCGAACTACGGGGCCGACGTGATCGTCGGGATTATCGACACGGGCATTTGGCCCGAGAGCAAGAGCTTTCGCGACGAAGGCATGCCTCCGGTGCCTGCTCGGTGGAAGGGGAAATGCGAGACGGGGGACGCCTTCAATGCGTCGCTCTGCAATCGAAAGCTCGTCGGTGCTCGGTCCTTCAGCAAGGGGTTGAAGCACAGCGGTATAAGTATATCGAGCGACGACGACTACGACTCACCGAGGGACTTCTATGGACATGGCTCGCACACGTCGTCCACCGCAGCCGGGAGCCGGGTCCCCGGCGCAAGCTACTTCGGGTAGCGTGAAACAGCTGTTATCCTCTAAAAGTTTGAATTCGAAAACAAACGTGAGAAAAGAAAACTAAGTACTTGTGTTTTTATCGTTTATACTCAACAGGTACGCGCCGGGCACCGCGACCGGGATTGCGCCCCTGGCTAGGGTGGCCATGTACAAGGCCATATTCGCGGACGACGATTTGAACTCCGCAGCCACCGACGTTTTGGCCGCCATGGAGCAAGCGATCGTCGATGGCGTGGACGTAATGTCCTTATCGCTCGGCTTTCCCGAAAGCGCTTACTACTTGGACGTCATGGCAATCGGAGCCTTCGCGGCAATGGAGAAGGGAGTTTTCGTCGTGTGCTCGGCGGGGAACAGCGGTCCCGAAGCTTACAGCATCTTCAATGGCGCGCCTTGGATCACGACGGTCGGAGCGGGGACGATCGACAGGGACTACTATGCGAACATAACTCTAGGAAGCGGCGTAAAGAGCCTCCGCGGCCAATCCATCTACCCGAAGAGCACCCCACTGTCGAATCTCGCGATATACTACGGCAGCAGCAGCAAACAAAGGAAGTGCAACTCCGACAGCCTCGACAAGAAACGCGTGGCTGGTAAGATCGTCTTCTGCTCCGCCGGAGTCGACGGTGCAAGAGCTCAACTGAGTGAGGTGCAGAGCAGCGGAGCTCTCGGGGCGGTGATCACGACCGACGAAGGAGAGCAACTCGATACCAGTGACTTTTACATGCCGTTCGCGACCGTAGGGTTGTCGGACGGGGAAGTGATCAGGAAGTTCATCGCGGGAACGAAGGCGCCCAGAATGAGTGTTCGGTTCGGGGCGACGCAGTTGGGACCAACTATACCCGCTCCCCAGGTGGCCTACTTCTCCTCCCGAGGGCCGAGCCCGGCCAGCTCAAGTATCTTGAAACCTGACATACTAGCCCCAGGCGTGGACATCTTGGCGGCGTGGGTGCCAAATAGACCGTTTGTCGAAGTCGGAGACGACAACCTCTACACCGACTACGCGTTAGCTTCCGGAACCTCTATGTCCTCGCCGCACATCGCTGGCGTGGCAGCGATGCTGCGCTCAATTCACAAGGATTGGAGCCCCGCAGCCATCCGATCGGCCATGATGACTACCGCCGACCTAGTGGACAACACCGGGCGCCCGATCACCGACATGGTGGGGGGATCGGCGGCGAGTCCTCTAGATTTCGGTGCAGGGCACTTGAACCCGAACCGAGCCATGGACCCGGGCCTAGTTTATGACTCAGGCTCTGAGGACTACATCGAGTTCCTCTGCGGCCTCGGCTACACGAACCAGCAGATAAAAGTGATCACGAAAAGGCGCGATTTCGCGTGTTCGAAAGCGAATCTTGATCTGAACTATCCATCCTTCATGGTGATCCTCAACAAAACTACGAACTCCGCGACTAGAACATTTAAGAGGGTTCTGACAAGCGTCGGTGGCTCATCACCGTCGAGATATAAGGCGGTGGTGAATGCTCCGACCGGCATGAAGGTGGCGGTGGCGCCGGCGGTGCTGGTTTTCGGAAACAATGGCAGCAAACAGCAGTTCGCATTGACGGTCCAGATCAACTTAGAATACAAAGCAAATGAAAATCACTTGGGGAATTATGGGTTTTTAAGCTGGAATGAGGATGGAGGGAACCATGTGGTAACAAGCCCAATAGTTTCAGCTTATGCATCTGATTAGATTAGTAAATAATTCTATATATATATATATATATAAAATAAGAATCTCCAAATATAGGAGAAAATGTCAGTGTATATTTGAATCAGTAATGTAGCAATAAAGATCAGATGCCATGAAGATGACAAGAAGATGAAGCAGCTACAAGATCTTACACTCAGTATTTTGTCTTCTTTGAAAACTCTGTTATTCACTTAATCCTTAACACCAATTTGAACCACTTTTCTAGTATTATTAATCATGAACACTGATTAATATGAATATATTGTGCCAAAAAATTGATCAAAAATATTGAGAGAAACCATGTGTTAAATTGATAAGCGCCTTTTCACTGTTGTGGCTCATGAAACATCTCCTTCAATCAGAGAGTAGTAGTTGTTAGAAGTTTAGCAAATAAAAATTAAGAAGTTCTAACTGTAATGGAAATTAAGGTAAAATAAACTGATGGGTTTTAAAAGCAAAAGGCTGTAACAAAAAATATGAAGCTAAAAAGAAGCACTATTTTTGGTTATTAAATGAAGCACTTATATATATATTATATTATTCCAATTTGAATATATATATATTATATATATATTATATTATTCCAATTTGAAGAGTTGGGACAATTTTATAAACTCACTATCAATCCGATTTTTCCTATTCTCCGAATCCATATAACACCGATCTTATCAAGGTTTTATCTATTCGAGGACTCTTCGTACCACACTGTCANTATATATATATATATATGACAATTTCAAATTACAGGGTTGTTATATCCTTTCCTTCTTTAATAAGTTGAAGTAGATTTCGGTTAAAACTATGTCTCCCCTGCTAGTCATTTACATAGCTATGAAAGTGAAGTTTTTTCAACTCTATTGTTTGTTTGGCAGAAAGCAAATTATTTAAAACTATAATTTATATATAAATAATAAATAACTTAATAAAAAGTAAATTATATTATCATAAATAAAAATAATATGATTATATTCCTACATGATTAATAAAATTAATCTAAAATAACTGAATTATTTTTTATATATATAAATTATAATAATACAATAATAAAATTATAAAGTAAAAAAAAACTTAACTAATTAATTTTTATTATATTTTAAATGTACAAACTAAATGAAGAAAATATTAATACTTAACTAATCAATTTTTATCATACTTTAAATATGCAAATTAAATAAAGAGTAATTAGTGCCATAATTAAATATATTTATATATAACTAGCATTATTCATTGTATTATTTTATTATTTTTTTCTTCACCTCTTTTCACCGTAATTGACTTCGGCCCGGGGTGGGCCGAAGTCAATAACGCTATTTTCGGAAAACTCAAATTTCGACTATATCTTTATTACGACGAACCAAAAAGCAAAAGTGATCGTTTACAGTCGAAAACGACTTCACTTCTCTCTACTTCTCCAGACAAACAAGCCTTAAGCGATGTGAGACTAGTCTCACTAGTCTTATCATTCAGACCTTAACTTAGCTTGTTATGCAAACCATGAGGAAGTATTAATTAGCCCTAATACCAATTATGATGCTCTACTTCTTAAAGGGTTACCAATTCTAAAACTACTCTAGTCTAACACACTTGACCCTTTTAACCTTTTGAATCTGGCAACTACCTAAAATGTTATAGTCAGGTTAATAGTTTAACCCTATTATATCTCACATATAAAAATATTCTAAACAGTTAAGAGCATGAGTCTTTTGTTGACTCATAAAAAAAAAAAGGAAAATACCAAGTCTTCCATTGACTCAGAAAGTAAAAAAGGATAGATGTATTTGCTCTTGCCCTCTCCACCATTCATGTATCTTTTTATCCTAAACTCCAACTTTAACTCCACTCATCTTTGTTCCAAACACATGCATTTTAATTTTCTGCGGTTTTGGCAATGACCGTTCCATTCCAAGTGCACTCAATTGCCTCTGCACTACTTTCATGTAGTGGACTAAACCATAAAAAAGGATGTGGACACAATGGACTATATCATTTAATTGCATAACTTAATTGAGTAATAAGATGTTCGTGCACGCAAATAAAGTTTTAGAACCTTCTCAGCCACACTACGTCACAGTGCTTTTCGCGTGCTGAGTTAGCCTAAAAACCATAATCTACTAGGAATTAAGTGGTAGCACATGGCCTTAATTATTTGGTATTTGTTATTTTTTTATTTGTATGATGGATATATTCTTGTCACAATTAGCTTAATTTATCCTTTCCTAATAGAAAAAAAAAAATCTGAGTGGATGCATTTGAATCAAGTTTTAAAACTCGGTTTAAAACCAAAAAATTCAGCGAGAAAGTGTTTATAAATTAACCATACGGTTTTTTTTTTTTAAGAACTTGTCTCTTGAGAATGCGGTTGTTTCGCAATGGTATAGATATCCCGAGTTTGAAATTTAAATGGAAATCACAACCTAGTCAATTCAAACTCTTCAAATGGCCTAAAAAATTTGCCAAACCCAGTAACGCAAAGGTAGAGCACGCTTCTCTTTTTTTTAAAAAAAAAAATCAATACAACATTGTGATACCTACTTAATTTGCCATGCCCCGGATTACAGTGAAAGTCTTGGTTACGTCAACAGACCCGCCGCATGCATAAGAATACATACGAAGCGTCAATAAACCCGTCCAATCAAATTAAGTAAAATCTAACAACAATAGGTATCAGAGTAAAATAAAAACTATATACTATAATAACACTGTAAAGATATACAATCATCACCACATCAGTCCTCAAAATGATATAATATCTCTAACCACTCCAAACTTCAAAGCACTGTACAGACTACTATATACACTGATAAGTGATCCAACTATACATACAAAAAGGATAAAAAATGCTAACTACCCGCAATCTTCTACCCTCTTTATTAATATTTTATTTTAGAACCTTTAGCACCAGCGACTTACTATGCCATTGACTAAATTTTGGAAAATGCATCATTACTTTGCTATAAATACCTTCGTATAATTACGTGTAATATCTGTGCGACTTAAGAGGTGCTGTGAGATTTGCACAGATAAGATTAAATGACGTAGGTCACACATTATCATAGCAAATGAAAAACTTCTCAATTCGACGTAAGCGTACGATTCGGAAGGCATAGCATTTTTCTTTCATACAAATATACTATCTGAGCTTTCAATAACTGTTCTACACTTACAGGATCGAAACCGAAATGAATACATCAACAACTTGTCATTCATTTCGAATGTTTCAGAATCCAATTAGTAAAATACAAGGGGGGAAAATCATATACAAAAATAAATATCCAGTAAAGTTCAATTTTACCTTCAATATTTTCCAAGCCCGGCTAGGATAATGATTTCTCGATCGCTTTTACATACACAGATTTGGGAAGGGTGCCGGTTATGCTTCCGACCTTCTCCCCATCCTTGAACAGCAAAACCGTCGGGATACGCTCGACGCTGTAAGAAGTTGCGATTTGCGGATAATCGTCAGTGTCAAGCGTATAACACATCACTTTTCCCGAATATTCTTGAGAAATCTCATTGAAAACGCGGTGGGTCATTTTACAAGGCCCACACCATGAGGCCCAAAACTCCACGAGAACTGGGACGTCGCTGCAGAGAACGTATTTGTTCCAGTTGCATGCAGTAATTGCTTCAGCTGCATAAAAATAGGGACAGCATTGCTTTCATATAAATATGATTATGAGAAGTGACAAAGTTGGAGTACTCAAAAGTAAACAGATTATGATGAAATTATGATGGCATAGATTACATATTTATGCATTGTGAGAACTTGTCTATACAACTTAATCAATGGAAAAGTGCAAAAGAAAGGAAATAAAGGAACCAAGAAGAATCAACTAGAGCTTTCTAGATTAAATGAGTATATTATCCAGACATCACATTCTTCAGAAAATCTATTGTGGCTTTAATTTCTCAAATGCTACCAACAAGCAGAAGTGTACTTGGAATTCCTCCTAATTCTATCAGATCGAACTAATGTACATATAATACTCGCATTGATCATTTCTTAGAAAAATATACTTTTGGGGCTCCAAAATGGTTTTGTAATTTAAGGACAAAAAGTAAGGGAATCAAGATCAAGGAAAACAAAGATCATAGTTGAACCTAATAAAAGCCCAAAACTACCAGAAAAATCAAGGTATAAAAAATCCTGAGGATGCCACCGATTAAAAGAGATGTACAATTCTCGGATTGCACTAAACTTTTGATCAGAAAAAAGGGAAAGCGAAATGAAAAGAAACAAAAAGAACACGATAGGGGAATGCTGTACAAGCCCATGGAAATTGAAGGGGTCACCCAAAGTATAAAGCAAAGGGGCAACACCTGGAAACAATACAGCAACTTTGACAGTTCAAACAACCCTTATAAACCAAAAGAAATCATGTTAATGAACGATCATCATATTCCCAAAAAGGTTTTAAAAAGCAAACACAACTTTGCAAAATCTCGACAGGTGATGCTAATTTTTGTACTCTTCGCCAGAAAAGAGAAGGATCGCTATGATAGTTACGAGACTGAGAAGTGACATGAACAAAAGTCTAATCAATCAGATGGAGATAATTTTGAGCTTGAACTAGGCGCTGATAATTTTTAATATTTGTTAAAAGTTTAAACTAACAGGTTAAAGTTTAATACAATAATTATGAGTTTGAACTAGGTGTTGATTATTTAAAAGAAAAAAACCATACTTTCCTCATAAACTTGAGTACAAGAAAATGGCCAATCAGATAGTTAAATTAACCACTATTTAAAGAACATGCTTGAATTTTCCTTTTTTTCATTGTTAAGTACATGATTGTAGCTAATACGATCTATATACACAATATCTAGCAAAAAAAAATAAATGTAGGGGGAGTGCAAGAGTACGTTACTAAGTTACTATTGCTGAATATTGAAAATAGTGGAATTGTTAAGACATTGAGAACTAGGAACTGCTATCTCGTTTTCAGATCACAGGAATTTATGTAATTAACTAAGTGCAGCAAGAAAAGCACCCAACCATAACAGCAGATACATGAATAAACTACCATGAAGATACAGGGTCGCCTAATATCATTACACTCCCAAGCACATTGGTCCCTAGAAAGGAACCAAAGAACATTCCGTCATTAAATAGGAAGAGGCCCTTTAATATTTTGATTTCTGAAAGGATTGACCATCTGAAACATGAAATAAGGAGCAACATTTAAGTACATGTCTGTCCTGGCTTCTAAAAGTAAGCCACATCAGCAGCAGGTAGACACTTGGGGAGCAAAACGACTAGAGATTTTGTTTTGTGTTCCACCAGGGCTGAAAAACCTCGATTGTTCTACTACAGCCGTAAGCTGACGGGGTTAGTTTTCCTTCGTGCACCTCTACCCGAATAGCACTATGCCGGACCAAACACGACCTAAAACATGCCCTTCAAACTTTTAATTTCTTTGTAAGGAATTCATTCATCGCTCTCATTTTCACCTAATATGTTCAGTTTTTTCTCGAGATAGATCGATAAAATCACATCCTTCGGCTCTTTTATATGATCGTCTTAACATGATTGAACTTCTTCAAAACCTCCAAACTTAAAACCATCTTTGTATCAGCAGCAAGTTATTGGCATTTAACTTATTCTTTCATTACATATGAAAAGGGGCCAAATTTGGCTTCGCTTCTGATTTTGCTTTCAATTGCAGGAACTCCTAAGTTCTAACAGAGCATTTTGGCTGGCGGGAAATTCTGGAACTTTTGCCATGGTAGTTTCTGAGTCCAAAATTCAAGCTGTTAGGGATGATTCTTAAAAAGTGCTTCTCCTAATAGCACAACTCAACAGTACAATAATCTAAAGCAACACCACATAGGCCCTAAAAAGGAATCAGAAGCAAACAAAAGGCCATTACCAATCTCTCAAAGCAACTAATCAACAAATAATTAGATGAATCATGAATTAGAAGGTAGTTTATGAACGCGAAGATCATCGGAATCATCATTTAACAAATCAAATCATCATTATAAGACCGGAAAAAAGGACAAAAGCGATTCGTGTCCAAAAGCGCTTACGCCCATCGGAGAAGACGCAGAGGAACCTCCCATTCCCCGCGATTTGCCTCCGCCTCCGCCGCCTCCTCGCGAGGGAGAGCGAGGAGAGGGTCGAGCGCGATCGCGCGCACCACCGATCGGATCCACGGGAGCAGAAGAGGAAGGGGTTATGGAGATGGAGATGGAGGTGAGCTTCGACGCGGAGGCGAAGGGGAGGGGCGACGAGGTGCGTCGCCATGGGAGAGGCGCACGATAAGCAGAGCGGCGCACGATAAGCAGCGTCCATTTTGGGAACGACGACGATTCGGCGAACGCGCCCGTGCGCGTGCTTAAATAATAATCGGGTCCGAGTTTCGGCGCACCAAACATCGGAGAAACTATTGAGTAGACCGCGACTACCACATCATCGGTGGACAACATTTGGTGAAAGTTTGTGTGAACCTGGTGTACCACGTCATCCACGGACCTGCAACTCCACCTCCGACCCAATAACGAGCCCAAATTTTAAAAACGTGGGCCCATATCTCGGCCTAGTTTCATCTAACCTTTTTTTTTTATTATTATTATTATTTTTAAGCTTTATGCCCTTGCCCCCTTCTTCTTCTTCGTCTTCGTCTTCGTCCTCTCTCTCTCTCTCTCTCGCTCTCTCTCTCTCTCTCTCTCTCTCTCCTCTGCGATCGCCCCAACCCTAACTCTATGGCGAGTGGCGGTAATGGCGGAGGCGGCGCAAGTGGTGGGAAGGTCTCGTTTAAGATCACCCTCACCTCCGATCCGAAGCTCCCCTTCAAAGTGTAGGGCTCTCTCTCTCTCTCTCTCTCTCTCTCTCTCTCTCTCTCTCTCTGTGGGGTTTCTACGGTTTCTCATCGTCTAATACATGGTTCTGTGTCGCAGCTTTAGCGTTCCAGAAGGGGCGCCCTTCACCGCCGTGCTAAAGTTCGCCGCGGAGGAGTTCAAGGTCCCGCCGCAAACCAGCGCCATCATCACCAACGGTGTGTATCTCGTTCGATCTCCCTACTCGTTCTTCTCGATTCCGATCTATCCATTTAGGTTTTGGATCTCGGAATTTCTGGATCTCAGAATTTTGTTAGGTTGTTGCTAGATTGGCATTAGAACTGTTCGATTTAGGAACTTCTTAGAGGTTAATTAGGAAATGAGAAACGGAATTGGGAACGATTCAGTGAGTTGGTTGGTCAGATCTGCTTTATTTGATTTGGATCGTAACTGTTTTGATTGGATGGCAATCACAAGATGCGTATTTAGGGAAAGGATTCAATATTATTGTCTCTTTTTTCCCCCCTTTTTTTCTAGTGTGTGTCTATGTACTTGCATGTGTATAAGTATATTTTTTGTAATGCAAATCGCCCATTCAATTTGCCCATTCTGTAGTATACATATAGAGTTGATACCAGTTTTAGGGAATTTGTGGATATAGAGTTGATCCCAGATGATAGAACATAGATGCTTCTGTCTATAACTATGCTGAAACTGCAAAATTTTGCTTCGGTCAAGTTTAACTAGAGCTGTTTATATTAGCATGCCATGGCTGACACCAGTTGCTTGTTTTTTTCCCCCATGCAGATGGTGTGGGCATCAACCCACAGCAAAGTGCAGGTAACATTATAAAGAAGTACTCATGTTGTTAATATTCTCATATTTTTCTTAGATCATTGGTGTTGCGTTTTAATAAGGGTGCAAAATTTGTTGGGGCTTTGTGAACTTGCTTATCCATCATCTAGGTTCAAGTGATACTGGGTTTTCCTTGCATCTATTATATACATAGGTATTTAATTGGTAAATTACACCGTTTCTTACATGGAAAATTCTATACGTATTACCTAAGTTGTTACATTAGTAGTTGAAGTATGTGAAAGTGGCGGATGCTGAGTAGAGTCCCTTGGCGATCATCTAGTATGCAGCAATATCTAATCTTGTTCTTTGAAGGTAGCGTTTTATTCTAAACTTACATGTCTGAATTAGCAAAAAATTAAATCTTCTTCTGATCATACATCATTTATCTGAACCACTTCAGCTAGAATGATCTTCCTCAGATGATGACAATAGATAAATAGAGAAGTTTGTTATTTTGACTAGATATATACCAAGCTTTGGTTGTAAAGGTGAGGAAAGATTTTTCTTCATGCATATATGTGTAAGGTTAGTTCCATATCTTCTGATTAGATATCCTACATATACCTTTGTGTCAAAAGAGATATTTTAAAGCAACTGTATATCGCTTTGGACATGCATTATTTTAAAGCAACTGCAACTGTATGGTGAGTGATTGAAGATAGTTTATGTATCCGTGGATCGGAACGAAAAGAAATGTTTTTCTTTTTTATTTTTTCTGTGGAGAGGGAACGAAAAGTAAAAAATTCTTTATTTGTGGGTGCTTTGAGTTGATATCGTAGTACTACAAGCATTTTTATCCATTTGGATATTTTAGGCCCAGTTAAGATGGGTGTTTTGGAGCACCCAAAGCGAGCTTTTTATGAAGCAAGTTTATGATGTCCGATGCTTCTGTTGCAAGTTTTACTGAAATGCCAAATGCACAGCATAGTCGTCTACATGAAACGGCGAACACATTGGATTAAATTTGGCAATATTCTAACTGCAGTTCTACTTGCCTCTCAAATATTGCTTTTTTGAAGATGGCATTTGGAAGAATTGTTACATTTTTGTTCTCGACTGAAGAATTAGATCAGTTTTTTTACGATCTCATTCAGAGAGTATTCAATCATGTTCATTTGTTTAATCCTTTATGAGTTAGCCCTTCTTGTCCTAGCTAAGCATTTGCCCGTGCATCTGGTGGTTGCTGGGCAAAGATCTAGGCTGTTTAAGCGCCAAGACAAATTTGTGCTGCCTTATTAGTTGGCACCTAGACTATCTGCCTAGTTGCGAAGGCAATGCTTTTGACTCCTGGAACATTTCCTTTTTGATCAATTTGTGGGTTACATGGTATTAGCGCAAGTCTTTAACTTCCATGAGCTTGTCTGTTCAAATCCCCTACATTGTGGGTCTTTTCCTATCAGATTGATATTTTGGTTAATATTGACAACCTTGGATTTTACTTGTCATGGCTTTCAGATTATGTCGAGTCTATGTCGCTTCATGTTCATGTCGTTTTGATTTGGGTCATTGACTTTTTGAATCAACTTAGTTCCTCGACTTCGTCAATTTTTGACGACTCTAACTACAATTCTGATTTTTGTCTCTGATCTCTCTTTATCATAACAATGATTTCTTATATAAATCTATTTATTAGTTGATTGTGATTTAGTTTGTGTTTGTAACTGTCTTTGAGCTCCTTTACTTACACAGGTAATGTGTTCTTGAAACATGGATCGGAGCTGCGTCTTATACCTCGTGACCGAGTAGGATCTTCCGCTGCAACTTCTTAGATGTCATTGTTATAATCTCAAAGAATATAAAGTCACCTTCTCAACATCGGTGTCAATATATTGTGCTGAAATTATTGTTGGATGTGGATGGGATCTTCTCCCAATATTTAAGAGCAGGCAAGCAATAATCATATGATATTTATCATTTATTATATGCTGTGATCTTTTGATATACTAGTCGGTAACTTTATGCATATGGTTCATGCAATATTGGAACCCTATGATCTTCTCTGGTTATTGTGTAAGTATATTTTCAGATTCAATATATATAAATGCTGCACAGTAATTGAAACCCTCTCTCTCTCTCTCTCTCTCTCTCTTTTGGAGTGAATTTTCTACATTCCAGTGTACAGAATTTTGTTGCATGCTGACTAATCCGATTGTCCATCGAAAGATAGGAAGAAATCTCGACCGCTTGATCGTGACCACCTTGTCTGGTTCGTGTTTTGGATGGACGATAGAATTAGTGCGTGTGCTGTGCAGGAAAATTAACTGTGCATAAAGTTGTGGAGATTTTGCCTCTCACCACCCTTTGTCTTTAAAAGTTCCCTTCCTTTATTTTATGAATTCTAGAATTTCTAAATGCTTTAATTAATCATTATTTGATAAGACTCTTTTAACACATTTTTCTAGCATTTAAATGTATCTGTTATCAAATTTTTTCCTGAATGTAATTTAAGCTTAAATTGCTTGTACAAAGGAAGATGTTGTCGATGGTTTTTTCTCTTTTTTTTCTCTTTTTTTTGGATGCGATAGAGAGTCGAAAGCTTGTCTAAGTAATACTGGGGATTCTATGGATGAGAAAGGAAAAAAAAATCTAAGTCCACGACATTTTCTCCAAATGCTTACATATACTTTTCTTTTTTTAAAAAAAAAGGAGAGAAAAAGAAGAGCATATTTATCCAATTAATACACGTTGCCTTATTCCCTCCCAAATGAACTAAAAATATTCAAGTGGTTATGCTAAAGAGTGAAAAAAAAACATCCAAACTAACTCAAAAAAAAAGAAAAAAAAAAAGAAAAAGGAGAGAGTGTATGGGAAAGTACAGCTCTCTGAATTTTGTCATTTTGGACTTGAACCCTCCTCACCTCCCACCTCATTTGATTTTAAAACCTTTGGTCAAAATTTAGCACTCTTTGTATTATTTTTGACGAAATATTCTAAAATTTGACAAGATGGAGCATTCTACATTTTTTTTTTTTAGAAGATAACGTTAAAATCCCTCCGCACCTTATTTTAAATCGTATAATATATTAGTTGGAGACTCAAGTGGAAAATAAAAAAAAAAAAAGAAAAAAGTTTAGGACCATGTTTAAAAAATCACATATATTTGGAGGATTCTCCAAACGTTCTAGCCTCAAAAGAGAAAACATAAAAAATGATATACGTTTGCGCGTGCTTTGAAAAATAAGAAGTTAATTGGAGCGAATTTAGGGAGGTTTACTTTTTTGGAATTTAAATCCATCCACACTATTTAAAAAATTTCGGGGCTTGAAAAAGCCATAATAAGCTCACGAAATTTAGAAGCTTTATGGGGTTTCGCTTTAGATATTATCACGTGGAGCTGTGGAGGATAAAAGAGTGATTTACTAAATAATCATGAGATAATATCCTATCATTCACCCAATTGATTTAGCGGAATATTCATCAATTAAACTAAAATTTGAATTGTTCAACGCAGTTGCTTATTAACACTTTTTGATTTTAAAATCATCAACACAATATATCAATACGAATAATTTTAATCTTTATCGAGATAACAGAAGAGTATTAACTTAGTTTTTGTTAAAAATTGTAGAGCTTTACAAGCGAGAAAAGTAATTTTCATTGTAGCTATATATTTTTTTTCCACCACCATAGCCAATGCATATTAAAAAAAAACGATTTTAGCCGTTTAAGAGATGGCCACAATGATGGGAATTTGGTTTTCCTTTTTAGGCGTGATGATGATTCAGTGGAGGATAAAGCATTTGATTTGACTAAATTTTTGACCGCAACGTTACACGATAATAGTGGAATTTGAGGCCCACGTAATTACAAATTAGTGGTGGGTTTAATGATTTTCCTCCTTTTAAAGCCGTTAATAGCGGCAAAGCGGCGGGAAAAATGCATATAAAATCACCCAAAGCCACGCAGTGTTTAGTGTGGGGGAAAAAAAGAAAAAAATCTGGTCCGTTGGATCGCTCCTCGTGATTCAAAGTTCGTGAATCTCAAAGCGCACTGCGGAATGGGTACCGTTTTACTCTGTTTTTTTGTGTATATCAACAACACAATAATCTCACCGCATCGCACTAGCTCGATCATAATCTAATAATTAGTATTTCTTACAATACGAAATATTAGCACTTGAGTGTTTCTATTAATTAATTTGCATTATTTATGTATTACTACAGGGTAAAAGGAACAGATAGTTCATAAATTTTATGCAACTGGATTTTCTATAACTGTAAAATTAAAGTTTCTTTAGTTCTGCTGTTTATTTGAAAAAAAAATAAATATCATAAGAATTAAACGTGTGGGAGATGAATTAATATTTTATTTTTATTTTTTTATAAAAATAAAGTTGCGAACAATCTAACAAAGAAAGTGGATATTTACTTACTCTTTTCCCCCTCTCAAATCTCAACCTCACCAAATGTACTTTTTTTCCCCTCTCAATCTCACCAATTAAAAAAAAAAAAAAAAAAAAAAAAAACCTACAACCCCACAATCCATTATAGGGCATTTTTTGCAAATAGCCCCCTGACAAATTTTATTTACAAAAATAGCCCCGTCTAAAAATTATTTGTAAAAATGGCCGTCCCTGCCACGCCAGCACCACGTCAGCGCCACGCGGGCAGGGCGGGCCCAGGTGTTTAAGTTAAACACGACGAACCATTCACCGTGTTCAATACAAAATTTTTTTGTATTGGACACGGTGAATGGTTCACCGTGTCCAATACAAATACCCCAACAATGACTAAGTTGGAGGTATTTGTATTAGACACGGAGAACCATTCACCGTGTCCAATTATTTGTATTGGACACGGTGAATGGTTCACCGTGTCCAATACAAATATTTCGACCTTAACTATTTTGTATTGGATACGGTGAATCATTCACCGTGTCCAATACAAAAACTTTGTATTGAACACGGTGAATGATTCACCGTGTTCAACTTAACCATCTGGCCCAGCCCCGCCCGCGTGGCGCTGACGTGGCGCTTGCATGGCGGGACCGGGGCCATTTTTGCAAATAAATTTTTAACAGGGCCAATTTTAAAAAAAATTTTTATAAGGGGGCTATTTACAAAAAAAAAAGCCCTCCATTATATCTTCCTCTACAGTAAGCAAATCATTAGATTCCCCATCTAAAGTTTGAATCCCCTCTTCTTCAACACCCCTTCTCCAAAAAATGGGAGAAGCAACAAAGTCCTATAAACCCAACAACAATGGTGAGAAACAAACCCATGAGAGAACACACAAGGCCCCTTCATGGGTTGTTCTCAAGATACTCTCTCCATGTAGATATTGCCATGTTTCAGAAGGTAAGAAAGAGGAGGAGAAGAAGAAGGATATAGAGGAGAAAAAGGATAATTTGGGGGCTAAGATGATGGTTAAGGGGCCAGGAACAAATTGTTCCAATAGATATTTGAAGGGCCCTTGTGATGAGGCCATAAACAATGGAGGTGCTTCCACTTGCTCTTCATTTAACTCATCATCTGCTTCTGCTTCTGCTTCTGCTTCTGTGACAAGTGCTTCTTCTTCTTCTCTCTGTTCATCTTTCTCCTCACTTGGTGGGTCTTTTAGAGGAGTGCATATGAAGAAGTTATCTGGGTGTTATGAGTGCCATTTAGAGGCTGATACTTTCAATTGTGTCTCCAAAGATCATGCTAAGATTACCACTATTTGTTCCTGCAATGAGTGTGGAGAAGTTTTTATCAATCCTGAGGATTTGGAGATTCACCAGGCAAATAATCATGCAGGTTACTCTGCTCTCTCTCTCTCTCTCTCTCTCTCTCTCTCTCTCTCATAATTTTACACCTATTTTTAAGTTGATTTGTTTTTGGGCATTGGCCATATTAGGCCTTTTCCCTGCATTTTTCTGAGAAAGTTCTGAAACTTGTATGGAGATAACATATTTGTGACACCATTTTATGAGAATAAAATGATGATTTGGTTAGTTTACTATTCATGGCTTTTTCTTTTGTAATTTTGTCATGCTTATAATCTGTATCAATACTGAGTCCTGTAAACAATAGTAGAAGAACAGAAGATTCTTTTTTTCAATTGTATGAAAAAAAAAATGTTAATAATTTGAGTGTGCTATTGTTCATGAATAAATTTATCTAACCTTTGTTTTGTTTTTGTTTTTCTTTTTCTTTTAATGATCAGTATCAGAACTTGGTCCTGAGGACAGTAGCAGAAGCATAGTGGAAATCATTTTCCAATCAAGTTGGCTTAATACTCAGCATCCAATGTGCAAAATAGATAGGATACTAAAGGTGAACAACTCCCCAAAGACCACAGTAAAATTTGAGGAATATAGGAACAATATAAAAGGCCAAGCCATCAAACTATCTGAGAAGTATCCAAGATTTGCAGCTGATGGAAATGAGCTCCTAAGGTTCCACTGCACCACCTTAGCATGCTCACTCGGCCTCGACGGATCGACCAATCTATGTCATTCAATCGACCGCTGCGATGTTTGTGAAATTATTCGCTACGGGTTCAGATTCGATGAGCTTGGAAGGATCACTCTTAGTAGTAGGGCACGCGAAATAAGTCCGATCTCGTGCGGTGGTGAAGCGAAGAGGGCGATGTTCGTGTGCAGGGTGATTGCAGGGAGAGTTAAGAAGAGCAATTGTTCTACAGTGTGGGAATGTGAGTCTATTATTACTTCTCCTGAGGATTTTGATTCAATGGTTGGTTCAAATTCAGAAGAGCTCATTGTGTTCAATCCTAGAGCTATATTGCCTTGCTTTGTTGTGATATACAGTTTTTGTTAATGTAATCTTCTTTAACATCTCTAATTAAACTTATATTTCCTTTGCGAATTTGTGAGGTAACATTGAAATTGAGTTTTGGTTCTTGTATGTGTTTCATAACCTCAATTTTTTGGTTCCTCTTCTGTTATGCTATGAACCAATCCATCCAACAAGATAAAGAGAGAAATGCAAACTCTATGGGCATCGGATTCTTGTATATTCAACTGCATGATTGATAATGATGAGATAATTTTTTGTATTTTTGTGTAGATAGAATCAGGCAAAGAATGTGTGTGTGTGTGAAAGAGAGAAATTAACAGTATTACAAAGGGCTTTTTGGAATCCAAGAATGGTTCAATTAGATACTATCTAATCCAAAACTCTTCCACGGATTTCGCTCGGCAAATAGAAGATTTGCTTATTATTATTTGTCAGAAACTTTGCAATATTTGTATGATAGCCTCGCGGTTGAATTACACAAGGAATCATTTTCTATCTTATGGTATTTTGGTTGTTTATAATTACCTGTTTATTACTGCTCATGAGTTTAAAACTAATGTTTTTATCACTTGGTTTATGATTGTGCCTCAACAGCATTGCTACAAATCAAGAATATCTGGCATTAAAACCTGATAAAGGAAATTGATTATAGTAATTAGTAATAATCCCATTTCTCTCAAAAAGAATAATAATTCCCTTACACTAATTGTTTTTGTGGTTGTAATTAATACTTATCACTGCCACACATCTAGTGATAGAGGAACCATCCTGATCCAGTCTCCTGAAACCAACAAGCATTTTTTTCTGCTTCTTAGGAAAGGAAACTTGACAATGGTGGGGAGAGAGAGAGAGAGAGATGGGGCATCTGAAACACTACTATTTAGGCTGGTTGGTCAGGGGTCTCTTCTCAGAGATAGCTCAGCAACAGCAGGAGACAAGGTAACATGAGCATCAGCAAATTGGTTCCACTCATCAGGCTCATTGCTTTACTACTGTTGACACAAATTCAGGACCATTTTTGCAAAAAAAAAAAAAAAAAAAACAAAAACAAAAACAAAAAAGAAAAGTTGTGAAATAGTGATCAGACCATTCAGTAGTAGGGACCAAATTTTGGCCTGACAGCTGGTGATGTCCCATAGGGTTCAGAGATTAGTAAGGTACTGATGATACTGCTGACAGAATTTTAACACCAGTTTAAATTTTAAATTAATTTAAATTGGCCTAAGAACTTAGATTTGGCTTCTGCAGCAGCTTTTTCTATTGTAATGAGAAGTTGCAGAGGAGCCTAAAAAAAGCTGTTAGTGCTTAAATATTGATTAGCGAGAGATGATGAAGCAAGATTTTTCATATGTATAGTACAGGAGAACAATAATATGAATGAAAATGCTTTTCATCTTCAAGCAAAACTTTGTGTCACATTTTCAAGAAGTTACTCTGCCTTGTACTCGCATATCGGTCACCGGCAGAGTCAGTCAAGTACAATACAAACAAGCAACAAACAAATGCCATCATTTTGTGAATTCCTAAAAATGACTGTATTATTTTTGAGCCCACCTCAATTGTACTTGTATGGTGTTGGTTCATCCGAACAAGTCGTCTCGATGTACCGTGCAACAGCAATATTAATAACCATCTTCAGCTGTCTTTAACTGTACAACAGTGGCCAGTGTATAATTAGCGGAATCGCCAGAGTAGAAAATCCACCTCAATTACCATCAATATAGGAGTTTGGCGTTCATTTCAACTGCAGCTACATCGAATCAGAGGAGCCCAACATTAGGTTGAACATGTCATCCGGGGTTAGAAGAGTCGTGCCGCTGAGAATTAACTCAACATCCGGTCTACTGTTTTCGGAGATCGCCTCCATAGCTTCCCGAACCTTCCAAAACAAACATGTTGAATAAACATTTAACGATAAGCTCGTCTCACAAAGCATAAGGAACACGATATGAAAGAGAGATTAAACTACCAAGTGATAAATTCATCACTGTCCAAATATTGCTATTATCAATTGCTTTGATCTTCTATAATGACAACATATAGTGGCATTCATAATTGAGGTTTGCGTGATCAACTCAATAGTAGCAGTTAAATCATGTTGAGAAAAAAAAAAAAAAAAGCATGAAAATAAGGGGCATAGGGTATCAAACCTCAAGGCTGTTGATGCCTCCTACAACGAAAATGAAAAGGACACTTTGATCCCCAAAACTCGGCTTAGCCTGGAAAGTGTGAATACAAATTATCGGGACTAAACAGAAAAAACATAAAAGCATATAAAGACTGGAAGAAGCAAACCAACCTGCCCAAGGCCAAATCGACCAAACCCAGTTTTGAAAAACCGCCCAACTGCTGAAGAGTGATATTCTAATCCGGGTATGTCATACTTCGCCAGAAGAGCAGATAAAAGTTTGTAAAGTAAACCTTTTCTACTATAGGTATCACTTCCTAACTTGCTTAAGGCTGTGAGCCCTTCTTTTAGAACTGGATTCCTCCACTTCAAACTAGATAACTTACAAAAAAACTTAAAGAGCTGATCAACTCTATCTCTCAATTCCAATTTAAGTTGCATATCACCGTATGATTGTTCATTCTGATTATCCGTCTCATCATCATCCCAACTACCCCATTGATCATCAAAATCATCAGAAATCTTCTCAGCAGCATTTTCATTTTTTTCATCATCTTTTCTAGAATTAGCTTCGAGATCATTCTCCAAACCATGGAGGAAACGAAGTTTCGCAGACGATGGCCTTTCGAGAATTGCTTCCACCACGGCTTCCTTAAGAGCATGCTCCTCTTCCCATGAAAACGGCCCGGTAGAAACAGCTGTTGGAAAATTTTCACCAGCTAAGATGTATCCAATAGTTGATAGAAGCAATGCATCTTGAAAATTGAGGAGACCCTCTGAAGAGCCCACCATTTTATCTTGTTGACTTGATCTAACCAAAATGCTAGTGTTGATGAAATCACGTATCTGACTAGAAAGACTCTGACTTGTATCTGAAGAACTCACACTTAATATTTTCTGAGCACTCACAAATGCATCCCACCGAGAACTATGAGGCTCACTTAGCGCAATTTCAGTAGCTAAAACTAGCTGAATAATTCCTCTGTTTCGAATCAGAGAGTTCTGATCTCGCGCCAGCTTTTTAACCATAGCTCGAAGCTCTGAAGCAGAAGTGATTCCTAACCGAGCTTTTGAATTCATGGATAGTTTCTCGTTCTGAAGTGCTTCCAAGAGCCATTTCTTTATCAGCAAGGCACCATCTTTTGCACCTCGATCGAGTAATGCTTCTAAGTAGCTTGCCCCTCTATAATTGGAAAGAAAGGACCCATTCAAAGTACCTAATTCACTATTAAGTTTGTTACTATTTGCTAACTCGGGAACATCAGATTCCGGTTGACCAGAGTTCCAGCCAGATATAAAAGCTATTATGCTTTCATGTATCTGATCACTTCTCTTTTCAGTTCCCTCTTTGCTTAATATTGAGTCAAAAGGTATTTTTATATCAAGAGGTGGGCGTAGTACAGTAACAGGGGAGTGGTCTCTTGAACTTTGCACGCTTTTGACTTGTGCAGGGGAGTTTCTCTCTCTTCGCGGCAAAGAAGATAGCAAGCGATCAAGAAACGAGTCGCCATGGCAGCAAGGTGTGAGGAGATCAATCGTACGGTCAATAAGCAACAGTCCAGCTGACATCTTACTACGTCGACTTACATCATACAGACTCGACATGTCGGTTAACATCTTGCCAATGATTTTTGATGTGTCTCCCAATGAGAAAATTTCCATCTTCAGATCCATCTGCACATATTAGTTAGAGATATTTATATATAAAAGTATACCACTACAGAATTATTTATTTAGTATTTACACATATATCCCTGCAAGTTTTGAATTTTCATGTATAGGAAAAAGCTTTCTAAATACATAGTTGTACTTCGATAAACGCCCTTACTAAGAAATTTTTCCAGATACAAAACCAAATTCCCGAGAACATGATAACTCTCCGACTTAAAATAAAGGAATTTCCATACAAACTGAACCTTAACGAGTTTATATGAAGGCTTGAATTTTATAGGGTATGTAAGTATATAGGTGAACTTGCAGGATATAAAAGGAAAAACCTGCTAGTAAAGCTGACAACACTTACTTTATCCGCAAGATGGTAAAGGAAATGGGCAGTCAAGATAGCACCAGGAGGTACGTCCTCACCATCAAAAGGTAGGCCGGTAGAAATGGCGGGCAATCCAGGACTTAGAGATTCTTCATTATCATTTGACAAAAGAGACTCTGCAACCGTTCCTTCTGAAGGCAAGACAAATACTCTAGTTGAAATAGGGCAAATAATCATTGGAAAGTGATTTACCGATATGGACAACCTTGCCCTGCCATCCTCCTTGCTCACAGACTCATCGGCATAAAAATTTCTTTTAGAAGGACTAGCTTCAATATTAGGGTCATTAGCGTAACTAGTATCGAGTCCAGACCAAATGTTATCTTCAGAAGATAGTTTTGTGTTTTGGCTGTCTGGAGATTGAATATGTTCACTGTTTCGGTGTGTGAGAAGTCCTTCTTTCTCATGCCTTTTAACAATTTCTTCATAATCTTGGAGAAGCAACGAGTGGTACTCATGAAAGGCATCAGGTCCTAGTGGTGAATCAATTAACGCTGAGTGAGCAATCTGCAAATTACACAGGGTTATTTTTTTAACAAATGGGCTTGAAGAAATATGGTGAACTAGTTTTCGAAGAGCTTAGAAAATCTCGCTGTGATTTACTGTTCAAATTTTGGATGACCAATGTTTACCATCATTTTTCCTATCATATTTTACTTGATATAAGTATATAGTAAAACCTTATTTCAAAGCATATAACAAAAGTTCTATTATCTTAATGTCCAGCATCATCAAAACTAAAATTAAAAGAAAAATTGACAAAAATAATCAGGTCTGTAACTGAAGGAGCACCTCCGAAATAGACGTAAATACAGCACAATGAAGAACGGTTCTATGAGTGATCAGGCAACGCAAAATATACCGATGCGCATCACTCAGAAGACGCGATGTTATAATTACGATCTTCGTAGCAGGCTCTGCCAAACTATTGTTCCAATCCACAATCTGCGTAAGGAAAACGTAGCAAGGAATTAAATTCAACTCATCTCAATAGTAAGAGCATCGACTCTAATGGATGATTATCAATCATCATAAAAAGGAAAACTTAATCTAGAGTGCATAAGTTATCGTCAGAAAAACTGGTAACCTATTCTAAATTAAAAAGTAACACTTATATTCTCGATTTCATAAAATGTGCTCTGTGTTTGAGCTCGGCATTACGCAGACAAACATAATTGCTCCTACGAAAGACTTCAGTATAATTTAAAAACAACATTACGCTGAATGCGGATGCCGTTGCCAAGAAGCAACTTACAGCATCAAGAGGAGACAAATTCTCTAAGCTGGAAATGGCGCGCGCCCCGAGTTCTAGTAGCAGTGGAAATGCTCCAATCAATTGGAAAGCCTCTAAACAACCAGCATCTACATAGAGAATGGCACCTGCAATATGATCCGAAATCTAGGGAAAAAAATAGAAAAATAAATTAGATCAGGCGCCTCATTCCTAATTGCCACAACAAACTCTTGGCAACAGTAAATTATCCCTAAAGAGAATTTTGCAAACAAAATTAACAAATTTTAGCTAATTTCTCACTACTCCATCCAAATGTAAGGCAGAATTGGAAGGATCTGAAGATCATTCGATTCGAATTAGATTCATCTGCTGATAAATGCTTCATGCAGTTCCTTCGGTTAGTAGAACAGTAAAAGATCAACAAATATGGCGCTCTTTTTTGGTAAAAATTAAATAAATAACTAGAAATATGGAGATCAAATGATAGAAAAAGAAATGAAACTAGATTTGAAAATAATAGCAAAAAGAAACGCATGAACTGGGGCGGAAATGGAGAGGGAAAAAGTCGAATCGCTTCGAAACCTCGCGAATGGAGTTGTGAGAGGATGTGATGAGATCGACGGAGCCCATCTCTCCCCTCGCCTCCTCCTCCTCCTCCTCCTCCTCTTCCTCCTCCGCCTCCCACGGCTCTCGTAGAAGAAGCAAATGGAAGCACCGGAGAGGGAGCTTCGTAAACGAAGAGGAAGGAGAAGCGCGTTTTTGCAATAAAGCCCTTTTGGAGATTTTTATTTGCCAAAGAGTTCCCCTTTAAAAAAAGATTTTATTTCGCAAAAGGGCCTTTTAGAGCTCAACCAGCCCAATTGAGAAATATGAGCCTTTTGGGCCTTCATTTCTCATTACCCACAATTTGGCCCAGATGGGTAGAAATTGTATTGTGGAATCAGTCTGCCACGTCATCCGTGAACCATTGCTAAGATCATGGGCTGTCCACGAGTGATGTGGTGCACTGGGTCCAGGGAATAAAATTTGAGCCAGTTCATTGGGACGATGAATTAGTAATTTTATTTATAGGGAATTGTTATTTTTTGTTTAAAGAAAAATTGTTATTATACTTGTAGGAAAAATAACATTTTTTAATTGTTAGCACACGATTTTGTTCGCAGCAAAAACATTTCATCTTCGTTATTCATTCAATAGAATTCATGTTATCAGTAGCAACAACACATCGACCACATAGCACAAGACAAGCAGATCAATAGGGCCTTCAACAACATATTCGCAGCTACACTGATACTCAGATCTCCATTGAACATTTCACTTTTTCTTTTCTTTTTCTTTTTTTCTTTTTTTCTCCGAAGGAGACCAGTCTCGGATTTTCATGATAAACGTATCTTGCGGAACACCAAACTGGTAATCCCCGCTAGTTCGGGAAGTCAAATGCTCAAATTTATAAACCAAGTACACAATTCGCAAAGAGTTCGTCGGCACTCAGATCCAGAGAATTCAAAACATTGCCTAGATTATAGAAAACTGAAGCACCATGTTCACAGAGTAACTAGTTCCTCAAAGCAAAAGCAAAAATCTCATCACAATGAAGGAGAAAAACTACAAATGTTGATAAAGAGTTTCTTTTTTTCTCTTAAATAAGCCTGCGGGGCAGCAGTGGGAACACCAAAGTGTTTACTCCATGGAGGATGATGCAGGACCAGCACCAAAACTGCCTGAGCCGCGGCCAAACCCGGGCCTCGCACCAGAACCCTGCATATGTTTCAGGGATGGAAAAGATCGGTCAAGTTAAAGTTTAACACTATCAAGTTCAAAGAATACGAGTACAAGCTTGAATTTTCACGGAAAGCAGATAAAAATCATTCATAAAGTTATAAACTGGAATAATAGTGAATTATAGGAATATTTTCAAGTTAACCATGTTAATCAAATTAAAGGATAAAGTGCTATCAAGTTAACCATGTTAAATTGGAAAGAACTTCTAATAAGCTCGGAGGTTGCACAAGAGAGAAAAGCAGGTTTCACATCATCACAAAATTGCACATAATTTTAATCCTAAAACAATATAAATATAGGATGTTGTAGCCTGAATATTGGGGGTGAGGATTGCATAATCTTGTTTGGCAAATGAACCACAAAAAAGATTTTCACATTTGAATATTATCGATATATGAGCCACTTACAATACAAAGTGAAATCATATACATGATACATCATAGATCAAGCGCCCAAACACCTGCAGGGTGTAGTGCTATTTCACTATGTTAGTGTTCACTATGTACAATTCTTTGCAGAAGTACTATTTATTATACTTCCAGCAAAATTAGAAGCACAAAATTAGAGCTTTTGCAACCACTGAGACTTACAATCTCATTTCAGCTTAGTGCTGCAGAAACTTTCTCGTTGTTAAACACACACCACAGTTACTATGAAAACAGAAGCAGAAGCAAGACCAAATAGTTCCTAGGGACAACATAAGCATTTTCATATTAGCAACACAAACTACAAAATTCGTCTTCACCATTTGTAAGATGAATATTAATGACCGGACCTGATAAACTAACTAAAAATGGACAAAAGTAGCAAGAATCACAGAGTTATGACTGATGAAACCAAGAAATCAAACTGACATTTAAATTACAAGAAATAATGACAATGAAACTAAAAGAAAATAAGTTCTACACTTCTACTTAATACCAAGTTTCAGGTAAGAGTTAGAATGAGTTCTCACCCTAAATGATGGCTGGAACTCAGGAGGAGCGCCACTCTTGTCGCCGCCAAAATCACCAGGAGCCCCACGAGGACCTCCACGGTACCCGTCTCTCTCTCCAAACCTCGGCCTATCCCCTTCAAAACGGGGAGGACCCCTGACAAAAAAACATTCACCATAAAAACTCACCACCTAACAATCCAATGGTCAATCACAGGATTAATCCTCCAAATTTAACTTGTATTCAGTTTCATTCTCAGAGTTTCGTCCCTAAAATTTAACTTGTATTCAGTTTCATTCTCAGAGTTTCGTCCCTAAAATTTAATATCTAATTCAAAAAGTTTTGATTTTAACAAAGGAAAGTGTTAGGATGGCGCGGATTTGGCACTTTTTCACACAGTAAACTAGCTAAAGGAATTAATTGTCAAGCAAATCAAAACTCACTGACTAAATTGTTACAATTAAAACTACCGAATATGTAATTGGTGCTACTCCGAAACACTAAAAGCAATACACTAAATCTAAAACACATCCATAGCACGACAAGGGAAGCGAAAAAGGCGATACCTCGGGCGATCACCAGGGGGACCGGATCCGAAGGGGCGGGAGGGGGGCTTCGCCGATTTCTTAAGCGTCGCAGGGACGATCTCGGAGGGGAGATTGAGGTAAGTGCGCAGGTACTCGATACCATCGTTGGTGAGGTACCAGTAGTAGTGTTGCCACGCGAAGGTCTCCCTCACGTACTCCTTCGACTTGAAGCTCTGCATCAGCTTGATCACGTGCAGGTTCGGCACGTCGATCAGCGGGTGCTTCGCGAGGTTGTAGTCCTTCTTCGCGTACAACACCCCCTCTGCGAATCCGCCAAGGGGAATCGGATCAAGCTACGAAACCCTAACCCTAAGACTAGAGAGACTGAGCAAGGAGACGAACCTTGGAAGAGGTACTTGCAAATCTCATGGCGGTTCTTCTTCGGAATGATCTGATAGAGAGAGAGAGGGAGAGAGAGAGAGAGAGAGATGGATGAGATGCGAATTGAAGAAGAAGAGGATTTGGGAGAGGAATCGGAGAACGCTTACCATGGTGATGAGTTGGATTGGATTGGATTTGGATCGAGGAGAGGCGCCGCCGAGGATGACGACGAAAGAGGTGAAGCGCGGAAGGAGAAGTAGAAACCCTAGGCTTTAGATCGGTTACATATACGTACACGTGATCGGTTTATGTATTATTGGGCTCGGCCCCGTTGGTTTAATGCAGTGTATCGGTTAATACCAAAGAGAATTGGGCTAATTGGGCTCGGCCTAACAAATGCCTTGGATTCGAAACCAGGTTTCTTATCGGATCGAATCTTTTCAGCATTGAAACGGATCTTTTAAATTCCGTTCGAATCTACAGTATACATCTTCATGTAAAATCTGCGCGAATATTTGACAAATTAAATAATGGAGTTTTAATTCTTTCGAGTTACCACCAACTGCTAGATTGACAAATGAAATAATGGAGTTTTAATTCTTTCGAGTTACTACCAACTGGTAGATGGGAAGGTCCTGTTAAGAAGACAATGGGTGTCTATTAAAATGGGAAAAATAGATAGTAAAGAATTTCCCGAGTTCAAGAGCGTAATTACAGTAAAAAGGGCAGCAGGTAATAATTATGGTCGCTAGATTCAAATTTTGCTCCAGCTTGTAAGAAAAGGAATAAAAGAGCAAAAAAAAAAGAAAAGAAAATGCTTACATCTAAAGAAAATTTTGGTCCAGGATAAAAATATATCTGATCCTAACGCGGTATCGAGCTCGCTCGTACATCAATACAAGAAGTAAACCAATAAACCCAGCACCAATACAGGGCACTTGCATCAACAATTAATCAAAATGCTTAAAACACGAGAATAGCTTCTTTTTTTTTTTTAAGAGATAGATAGTATGCTACCCGCTTCGTTTATTTCATTTAAACTTAGCTGGAAATGTAAATCAACTAAGATTCGAACTTAAAATCTCGAGTACCAACCACCAAGTCCTTTGCCACTTGCGCTATGGACGGTCGGTTAAAACACGAAAATAGCTACCCAAATGGTCTCTGTGCAAATAATGGACAAAACGAAAAGCTATACAAACAAAGTTACAGGAATTTTATTTTCACCGTGACTAAATATTCAAAGCATAAAACTCTTCAAACACGCTCCCTTGTTTCTAAGATCATAGCACTTGGATATCCTGATTCGACCCAGTTCAGCATCTCACTGCAATTCACCCACCGGCGCCTCGTTGAGCCATAGGAAGTGGATGAAGTTGTACAACTTTCCACTCACACTCACCTGAGTGTTAATTCATCGCAGGATTTGTTAAAGAGAGAAAATTAGGATTTGTTAGAGAGAGAGAGAGAGAGAGAGAGAGAGAGAGAGAGAGGACCTTGTAAGGTGTAGGGTTTAAGCGCCTCATATGATCCGGTCGCATTTGTTCCAGCTGCTGCATGCATCGAGTTCTAATCTTTTTTATCGATGGTAGTTCTTCTCTTGGTTTACCTGCAAGAAATAAAAGGGAAATAATTTATAAGACTATACAAGATCATAGAACGCGGAGCTTTGCACTGAAGGACTTTTCAATGGTTGGGAATGCCCTTCCTCATTTAAAATAGAAACTTATGATCCAAGTGCTTGCTTGGCCTTAGCTTCAGGAATAGTGTCCCCACTCCGAAAAGCAGTTGCAGCGCATTGAGACACAGAAAATTCAGAGCTTCCATTGCGACGGGGAAGCCGAAAATAAGTTTTTGGGCCTCGCAAGGCAAAAGCTCCTGTTTGAATCTTTCGCTTCTTTTGCAATTAGTAGTAGTATGATTTTTACCATACAAGATAGTAAAGGGTGTTCTAGTAAAAACAACTACTAATTCTTTTTCAAAGGCTCTAATTTAAGTAGCACTTTTATAGAAGCACATAGGCCCTAAGACACATCATCATATAAATAAAGTGATCTTTCTTAAGAGCATTATTTGCTGCACTTTGCAACAACTGTTGATTAACCAGTTTACATAACACCATGGTGAAGATAAAAATAAAGGTGCCCAAAAAAAACAAAACAACAGGGAAAAATGAAAGGAAATGAAGGTTCTTACATGAATTTCCAGGCCAATAACACTTTAGAAGCTCCTCCACACGCTGAGGAACGACATATGCCCTCTTAGATTCATTAAAGGGGTGACGACAGAGAATGCGCTCACCTGCCTAAGATATTGAAATAATAAAAAGGGGGAGGGGTCGATGCAAAGTTTGTAAAGGAAACTTCATTTTGCAACTTCACTAGCTGAAAATAAAAAGTAAATACATGAAATCCCTCTCTTTGAAATGAATTTCCCCATTAACTCGTGCAGATACTAACCACCGAACAAGAGACCATAACTCACCTTAGGAGGCGGTTCACTTTCCCCAGATATTATATCTACCAATGGGTAGCCTTCTTTTCCGTACAAGCGGAAGCATCTTTTTTTACATGGTATGGACACCTAGAAAACAAACAATATTAATTATTCAACCAAAAAAATCAAAATCCCAACCATGTAGAATCTTCAGGAAATGTACCTTCGCTATGTCCTCCGATAGTTTGATGCGAGGCTGATTATTAATCTCGACTAACTTGAATACACAACCAAGAGCTGCTTGAGCATAACATGTTACAAGATAAGTCCCAATTCCATAGGCATCTACCTCATGTCCCTGGAGAGAGAGAGAGAGAGAGAGAGAGAGAGAGCTTGTGTTACCCAGTAGTAAATAACATAAACCAAGGTTTTCAAAACCCATTTCAAAATGTGCTACAGTTAACGTGGTGTTTATATGTTTCCAGCTTATTTTCTGAAGTTCTTACAAACAGCATTAAACATCTTGAGCAAGGCTTTATTATCTTACCTGCTTATTCAAGGCATCTATTGTTTCCTCATTCAGATCGTTGCTAGCGGTAATAGCCATTTCCCCAAAACCAGCGATGCCGAATTCCTTTTCTATCGCACGAAAGAACTTTCGAGCTTCATTTGACTGATAAGCTAGATCACCAGAATCCAATCTAATTCCAGATGGTTTATACCTGCATCAGTTATGTTTGGTTTTCAGCTTCGCAAAATTGAAAAAACTATACATGAACAGAAGAAATAGCACCCTTTGTTATGCGTACAGAAATATGTCAAATTATATCATATAGATATACACGGAAAGAGAAAATGATTTTGTCATACAGAAAATAGGGCAGTTTGTTGTAAAATGATTTTAATACAAAAGCTTACCCCAAACTGTTAAGTGCTAAAGCTACTGCGCAGAAGTTTGGAAGTCCACTTCGCATAACCTGGTGAATAAAAGCATTCACTAAATTACTGTCAAAACAATGAAAATGACGACAATCATCTATTGAATGAAAATCTTGCTCTATGGAACTATTAATGCACATATAGTTGGAAAAAAAAAATTGAACATGAAGCAGGGGGCACATGAATATTGGAGCCTTAACAACAATTTTTATAAATTACCGAAGTGCACTTGATATGAGAATAATGAACTTCCTCGGAAAAAAAAGAAAAAGATATTAGAATGATGAAACTTCAACTGAGGAAATATAACTAGCTTCACATTTTCCGCTGATCTATTGAATCATCCACAAAGCAGCTATGCATGTGTGAAAAGATTCATATCATGAAATCAAAGATGAAGCATAATAGATAAGAAATCCATTATGACAAGCACTTAAAAACTGAGCACAAGCATATGGATTGCATTAGAGAAAAAGTAGCAAATAGGGATATATCCAGAGTTGATCCCTCATCAAGGCAGATAGGAGAGTTGCCAAATGCTCTATCATGTTCTCTCTCTATACAAAATATAGTCAATGCTGCACATGTAGTTGTATACGAGTATATAGCAGCTAGGTGCAACATAAGTGGCGAAACATCCTTTTTTTCTAATGTTAATTCGATAAATACATCTGCTTATAAAGATAAAATAGCTCTTCCAAAGAGTAAAAACATTATCTTGCCACGAGTCAAAAGCATTGCATGCGAGCATTTTCCATCAGTTCGTAAAATTACAGAGTAAAATAAAAACAACAAAAAAGAATCAGACTACCAAAGCTGCAAAAACTCACATCGTAAGTGTCTACAAGCGCTAGAAAGTTGTGTGGAAATGCCAATGCATATGAAGTGAACGCAGCAAGCTCACTTTGATTTGTCTCACCAAACACACCATGCAAAGAACCTGCAAGCTAATTTGCAGAAGGGAATGTGACATTATTTCCATGCTATAGATGATAAATTGATAATTAATAGTGATCAAATAGCTGTAAACTCGAATGTTATAAATATATAAACCAGCAAATATATAAACTCCTGCAGATACATATAACCCTGCAAACATGCATAATTCTGGAAACAGAGTGGGCAAGTGTACATGTAACCCAGAAAGCCTTATTAATCTGCACACATTTTCCTGATGAGGACATGAATGGAAATAACTATGGATTTCAGAAGCGCACACAAAAACACTAAGCTTGCAGGGGTATTTACATAAATTTACACATTTTCACTAGTATATATGCGAGAAAAAAAAAAAGCATTATAAAAAGCCAACATTGAAGATAAAAGAAAAGTGGAGCCCAGCAATTAGCACCTGAATTCTGCTGAGCCAAGTCTGGACCAGACTAACAAAATCCTCACAAACTCTTGAGCCATCATGACTCTTAAGTGCTTTGTCCAGTATCTCATCGATGCTCTAGTAAAAAGTTTAGTATGTGAGAAAAAGTTAAATTACACTTCTAGCAGTGCCGAAAAGATAGATAATAGAGAGAAAAGAAAACATCTAGAATCTTAAATCATTTCTGTATAGAAGTGAATGTAACAAAATGCACTTTGCTTAAAGGTAAAAAAACAGACAAGACACTCTTATCCAACAATGTCCAAGATCACATAATTGATAAACAAAGTGCGCAAAAAGATGGAAAAAGTTAATGAAGATATTTTTGAAGTAAATCAGAGGGTGATTCACTAAGTTTATGAAGATAAAAGGAACTAAAATACAGTTCTGCAGCTATAATCTATTCAATTAGTGTTTCGCTACACAAGTTTAAAAAATAAAATAAAATATTATAGGGGCGTATTTGACCCAGCTAGAAATTCTAAGGTGTGAGTGAATTACAATGACAAAATATACATATGGTAAAAATAAGCCACACTATTTTATTGTCCGCACCAAATGAAGAATATCGCCATAAAGGGAAAAAAACACAAAAAGCAAAAGGGGAATGTACCAACCATATATGAGCTGACAAAAGCATGAGAATGTGTCCCACGAAGTGGAATGCCAAACAACTTTCCAGCAGCTACATTGCTGTACATAGGATAAGAAATATTATCCATAAGGCCAAGACAAATCTAATAGATAATTTCCCTATGCAAAAACTGATAAATTAAGATTTTTTACACGTAACACATTTTTAGAAAGCCAACAAACCTAATAATCCATATCTTGTTACAACAAATTGTATCAAAAAACTCATGTTACAGTCAAGCTTCAAGCATACACAAAGTTAATAGCATTAATATACACAAAAAAAACAAGGTTTAAAATGAAAAGAAGTATGAAAATAAACATATAAATGAAGAAACTAAGTTTCTATTAAGGTAGTTTCATAAATCGATGGAACCAACAGATGTACCTTTTCAAGAAGATTTATATTTATACAACTAGGTAGGTGATAATGCTTCAGCCTAGCAAAATTTACTTCACATCTTACAGATGTTTATTCCTAACACCATTTTTAAGTATAGTATGACTTCGTATAATATTAATAAAGAATGGAATGAAGGAAGATACTAGTTGCATTATGATGGTCCTCGTAATCAACTTGAGGATTCATTAGTTACGATTTTTTACATTATTTTGTAGGATAGGACATGACAAAAGATTTACTAACTTATTTTTCTGCAGAATCTAGAGAACCCAATTTGCATGCAGCATGCATGTGTTGAATCATCACAGAAGAAATGCAAAAACACCAGGAAACCTACCTATGACCAGAGCACGAGCTTTAATCTCATCAAGATGAAAAAAGAAATTTGAGAATTTGGTCAGTATAATTATACTAGATTAAGATAGCAGACCTTGTTGCATCAAATCCTCCAATATAGGTATATTTTGAAGCACTTATTCCACCATCAGGACCCTAGAACATCAACCGGAAAAGTTAAAGCTTTCACGAAGGACCAACAAATAAGATGTTTAAGTGTTAAATCCAGTGAGATAGGAGGAGATTGTCCACCTGTGCTCGTCGAAGTCCAAATTCAAGTAGAATTTTCGATTTTCCTGCTACAAAGCGGTGCCGTGCAGCATTTGTTGTCACCAAAGAGGCATAATTAACTAGATTGATAAATGGAGTCTCAAGCAGTTGAACCACCTAATTAGCACATAGAAATAAACACCTTTGACATGGATTCTCACTGTGCAAGGATAATACAGAAGTGCGTAACTATGGAAAGGAATTTTTTTTTCATGGCCATATACATAAGAAAATAGCAAGTTAATGGATTTCTGGTTTACTCACAGCAACTGGTCCTTCAACTCTCATCAAGGGGACCTTTGGAAAAACAACAGAACCCTCAGGAATGGCGTATACCTCCACATCAGAACAGTCGATTTCCTTTAGGTAGTCAAAGAATCCCTCCTAGATAAATAGGTGAAGAATCATAATGTAAGCATAGAAATCTCTGGCTATCTACATATGATTATGAGATCAACAGACCAATCAAATAACATCAGGAAAGTGGTTTACATATCTCATGACAAGGAATGGTCACGCACAGTGTTTCTTGGCAGCCATTAGAAATTCAAATGATATAAAGGAAATAAATTTACCACTGCTATTTGCAACTCAATCAATGGGAAGAACAATGATTTTCCAGGTAACAAGTTGACTCTCTTTTTACCTTCTGCAATTAGCTTGCTTTATATTTAATATTTGTCTAATTGGATTTATATTGCCACCCACAACCTCAAAATAGAGGAAAAGGAGTTAATGGCTCTGCCACTAATTTAGCTTGTTCTCTTACCAGAAAAAACAAAATGCAACAAATCCACCAGACAGTTTAGAATTTCTCCAACACAAAAAATCATTGACAATAACTCTCCTAGTGTGGGTGATAAGTTATGGTTCTCTCTTTTGTGATTCATATCTAGGCATGTTTTACACTTGTATTGAACGGTGGAACAAAATGAAAAGTTACATTGGCTACAAATGAAGCCATATAATGTCCATAAGGATAAAATTGAAAAAGTTCTGCAACAGAAAGGCCAGAAGAACTTATGCTAATTTACAAAGAAACTCCTGCCAAAAGTGATGCAGCAGAGATAACTTAAAAAGGACAATAGTGGCTCCCCAAGTTAAAAGTAATAAATTCATGGCAAACACAGAGAGAAGGAAACTATCAGAGTTTCCAGAGCACATGACACTCATTTTTTTATAAATTACAAAACATGCTTATCCTCGGAGCAGGAAAAAATAATAGTCACAATATAGGCTGCATGTCATTCACCTCATGTATTGTCGGCATGACTGACTTCAGAAAAGTTATATCCTCGTCTTTGAGCTTAAAATTGGCTATAAAGTGGATGCATTCTTCAAGACCAGCAAAGACAGTGTATTCACCACCAAAGGGGTTCTTTCTGAAGTACAGATCAAACCTGTAACAAACTAAAAGCGACTAGTAAATACAAAGCGACCTACGTGAAATCTTTAACAGACGACTCCAAATAATCAGACTGACCAAAACAAGGAAGCGGGACATAGAATATAATCTCATATAAAGCTAGTTTCAAGCAGCTTGCAAACATAAAATGAACAAAGTCACAAACAGATGCCTTGACAAATGAAGAATTGCAATAATCGTCGTAGTTTTATGGTTGGATCTGTTTTGAGAATTGAGCAGTCAGGACAACTCAATTTCACCTAGGTAACAAATTAAGACGAACCTAAGGGTAAAAGGAAATAGCTTTAAACTGATCACAGGAATACCAAATACACTACCCATCAGACAAAGACGAATATCTCCTTCCAGCAGTATCAGGCCATTTCCACTACCTTACACCATATTTCATCAAGTGGCCATGAAAGAGATGAAAATGGTCGCAAATAATTGGAGGACGATCCATATGTATTGCAATTGATTCTACCGAATAGTTTTTTTTTTTTTTAAGGTCCTTATTCTATACAGCTGAGAAGGACAGTGATGTTTAAATACACATCAGATATTTCACCAATGTGCTTTGTTAAAAATAAAGAAAAAGAAAAAACTTTATGAGATAAATACCTATTCTGAGCAGCTGGCATAATGCAATTATCAGACAGCATCAAAATCAAAATAATGTAAATGACATTTGAAGACATCACGCATTCCACCTCTCATCCCCTCAAAACAAAATGTAAAAAAGACATAAAACTACAAACATTAGGCGCACAAACGTTAGTTTAGAGCTTGCTCCAATGCTAAAACTAACAACTCTTGTCCAATCATTTGGTCTGCATAACATAATGATTACAATAAATATGACATGCAGCATCCAAATCTCAGAAGCAATCAAATAAATGGCTAACTTTCATCAACAAAAGAAAACTAGGGAAATCATCAAATAACACTTAGTCATTTGGCACATTTGCTCTATACTGCACTACGATTTCATTTCTCACACTTAATTAACCAATAGTTGTTGTTTTATTATGCCATAAGGACCTGATACCGACGATAGGTTAGAAATTGTACGTGCAATCAAAACCAACTCAAAATACAAATGGCCATAAAACAGAGCTATCATTCCCATATTCCATTTCTAGCATACCACATGCCTTTGTTAACATGTTGTTAATGGGAGGTCCTTATGGCGTAATGAAATAGCAGTCACGTAATATCGAAGTGCAAATTTGCTAATCCACAACGTGTTATTCGATATTTTTTCCCATATATCTAACACGAACATTAACGAAACCTAAGCATTTCATGAAGAAAATGATCCCAACAACATATTTAAGCTAGGAAAAAACGTCAAACATCTTCTGATCAACACAAACAGCACCAAATCAACGCGAAATCGAGGGCAAATTCACGTAACAGAGGGATCGAGAGCACTCACACGGCTCGATCGAGGTGCTTCCCCGCCTTCCAATAGGCGTATGCCATGGTGAACTGGTACAAGTCCGTGAGCATCGGCGTCACCATTGGATTCGTCGGCCTCCCTATCTCCGCCGCCGCCGACCCGTTCTCCGTCGCCTTCGCCACCGCCGCCGCCATGGCTGAGCTCCTTCTCTTCTTCTTCTTCTTCTTCCCCTCCTCCCACTCGATCTCTTGGCTTTGTTAGGTTTACGATCGCAAGCAGAGGAGGAGAAGAAGAGGAGGGAGAGGGAGAGGAGGGAAGAGGCGAAGGAGAAATAGGCGGTGGTATTTATAGTGTGTTTCCCCTTTTGGTTCAGCATCGTTTTGGTTGTCGCTTTTTTTTAATTTAATTAAAATAAAATATTAGAGGCCACCATGCAAAACGATGATGATATTATTATTAAAGGCCTTTTTTGCATTTTGGCCCCTGACAAAAATTATTTTAAAAATAGTCCCAATAAATTTATATTTACAAATATGGTCATATTCCTGTCACGCAGGTGCCACTTCAGTACCACGTAAACAGGGTTGTGCCAGTTTGTTAAGTTAAATACAGTGAACCATTCACCATGTCTAAATACGGTGAATGGTTCACCATGTTTAGAAAAAATATAAGAAAAATATAAATACGGAACACGTTGAACCATTTATCGTATTTGAACACGGTGAATAAGGAATATAAGTATGGAACACGGTAAATTATTTACCGTATTTGAACACGGTGAATGATTCACGATTAACTGTGTTCAATTTAACACCCCCCAGCTTGCGTGGCGCTAATGTGACGTTTGCGTGACAGGGATAGGGCAAAATTTGTAATTATAAATTTGATGGGACTATTTGTAAAAAAAAATTTGAGGAGGCTAAATACAAAAAAAAAACCCTTATATTAATTAATGAAATTTATATATTAATCAAAATATAATCACTGTATTCAATATACATAAATTCTAATACGGAAGCAATTAATATCACTAAACCATCTGAAAATTTGAAAGTAGTATAGTACAATGAAACATTACAAGTTTACGCAGAATTTCTAATCGACCAAATTAATTTGATATAATTTATTTTTTTTTCAGATTTAAATGTTAAATAAATTAGAGTAAATTGTACATTTAATTGATGCTTTGCTACAACATATCTAATCACACCAATCTATTTTTCCTATGGATATATAGTACTATTAATACTTTAGAAATTACTAATAATATATGCATTGATTAAATATTAGCCATAATGCATTGAATGAGAATGAGCCCATTGATTCTATGTAATTTGTACATAGTTAAGATAAATTTGTTAACATCATCATAAGCCCTAAATATGCTAAATAAATATGGTGACCTAATGTTATAGAGTGTTGTAACAAGCACTATAATTTAATGAAAAATGTGAGGAGTGACCAAAATCAACAAATGAGCCGGGTCAATGAGGCTAATTGCTTTGCTGATGCAATGGATGTGGAATCTGGAACATAGTGGATTGTCGCTTTCCAATGAATGTGGAAGCTACGAGTCATTAGTCACGTCATATGATGACTTAAAAAAAGCTTACTTTGTGGGAGTCATAAAGTTGATAGTGAAATGCCATTTATTTATCACAAAATTTCTGATTCAATTATCTAAAATTATTTTTTAAAATAACTTAAAATATATTTTCACCTAAAAAACTATAGGCCAATTTGCATAAAAAAATTCACAAGTTTTGAGCTTTTGCAAAACTGGGCCACCTTTTTCAATTTTGTATATTCGGGCCGAATTTTTCACCATCGGACGAAAATACTCTTATTCCTTTTCTTTTTCTCTCTTCTTTTTGCTCTCTCTTTTTTCTTTCCTTCATTATTTTTTTTTCTTCCGCCGCCGACTCCTCTGTAGCGCCCTCCCCATCGCCTTCTCCTCCTCCAATGAACCCACCTCCTCCTTCCACTGCCTCTCCCTCTCCCACTACAACGCCTCCATCTCCTCCTCCAGATCCGACCCCACCCCTACGGTGCCAATCTCGAGGACTCCCGCGGCGGCGGCGGCGGCGGAGGAGGAGTTGGCCGGGGATCCCTCTCCACCGACCACTTCTTCTCCGACCTCCTCCGCGCCTACCTCATTGCCGACCTCGCAGAGATCGCCGGCCACATGATTCGCACCAGGTGCGGCCAGGAGCTGAGCCAGATGTACATCGCCGTTCGCCGTGACGCCATCGTGGAGACCCTCGCCGCCCTTGGCGTCGACAAGATGAGCATCGAGAAGGTCTAGAGGATCAAGTAGGGCACCCTCTACTCCAAGATGAAGAAGTGGATCCATGCCCTCAAGATCATCGTCCAAGTCCTACTCTCCAGCGGGGGAGATAAGAGCGTCCAAAGAATGCAAATTTTTTAAGTGTAAAAATGGTGTAATGGTGTAAAAAAGAAGAAGGAAGAGGAAAAGGAAGGGGAGGAGAAGAAAAAATTATGCAATTTTGGGAGAAATGATGCAAAATTGTGCGATTCTCACCAAAATTGGCCCTATTTTTTTACCAATTTTGCACCATTTTTTCCAATTTTGCACTATTTAGGTAAAATTTACACTATTTTTTTTTTCCTTCTTCCTCCAATTTATACTATATTTTTTTCTTCCTCTTCTTCCTCCTTTCTCCTCCTTCTCCTCCCTGTGGCATCGTGTAGCACCGCCTCGGCAGCCCACCTTCTCGGCGTAGGTAGGGCTCGAGATAGGAAAGGTGGGGGTGGCGACAGCGGAGCGCGGTCGGGCCAGCTGCGGAGCCCCGCAAGGACCAGGCACCCGCGCGTGGCGGCGAGGAAGGCCAAGAACGGAGACGCTCCGGGCGCACAGGGGCGGAGGGGGCGGGTCTAGGCTCGGCCCCCGCGCCCTCTACTTTGGCCCCGCGCCTTCCGCCTCGCCCCGCGCCCTCCACCCCTGTGCCCCCGGAGTGCCGCCACTCCTCGCCTTTCTAGGCGGCAGAAGAAAAAAAATAACAAAGGAAAAAAAAAAAAGAGAGAAAAAAGAAGAGAGAGAAAGAAAACGAATAAGGATATTTTCGTCCGATGGTGAAAAATCCAGCCCAAATATGCAAAATTGAAAAAGGTGGCCCAGTTTTGCAAAAACTCAAAACTTGTGAATTTTTTATGCAAATTGGCCAATACTATAAGGGAAAAAAAAAAAAAAAAAAAAAAGGAGACAAGATCAAGCTGTATAAGTCTCCTATTTTGTTAATGAGTTTCACAACATTATTCTATATATTATTAATATGTTGGTAAATTTCTATGATATTTTAAAATACGCATATTAGCAAATCAAAAGCTTTCACATCAAGATTTGAAAGCACCTAAAACATAAAGTTAAGGGTCCGTTTGGTTAAATTTAGTTATAAAAACATTGTAGTTGAAAATATAAGCAGTTGCAAATACTGTAGTCATAACTATATCTAGTCTGTTTGATTTTATCCAGTTGCAACTGTTGCAATTACATTTCTTCTGTTTGGTAGACTGCAGTTGTGATTTGTATTTATAAATTCTGTCAATTTTTAAATGAAAATGTGAGATTAGCATTGTAGCAGTCAAATCGCCAACCTTGTTTATCTCACTTGAGAAGTGAAAACTACTTTCTATTTAAAAATGAAAAAAGAAAAGAGTCTTAAAGCCCACATAAAATTTGGCCCAGTGAATAATAAGCCCAAGAATTTTTTGTAGTTATCAAGTATCGATTGGGCTGGAGCCTTATTACGGCCATTGGATCTCAAAACGGCCCAGGAGTGATAAGTTGGGCTTTTGTTTGAGATGAAATGCTGATTAATTTTGAAAAGTTTTTAAAATATTTAGTTCTCCCAATTTTTGAATAGGTCACTACTATTATACATTTAAAAGTTTAACAATAATTTAAAATCTACATAATATGTATTATTCTACATAAAAATTTTCTACTAATAAAAATAATTCGATCGTTCATCAGCGGTGGAAAATATCATAGCCATCCATATCAAACGACTAATATGCATTTTGCTGCTAAAAAGCTCAATGCGCAAAATTTTTTAATGCACGAGATTACACCCATCGTATTTCCCTGCATAATTACTCTATATCAATCAACTAGGAACGTTCTCCTCTCATAATTTATTAGCACGAAGCTTATCATAGGTGTAAAACTTTTATTTTGCGTGTAATTAGAAATAAACTCAGCTAAAAATATAAGACTTAAAACTTTGAGTATCAATAAACTGCATTACATACGGTCGGTAAAAACTTCTTTTCTTACATTCGATTAATAAAAACTTTATTGTGTATGCAGAAATTTTTTGTATATAAAATATAAGCAATGTATTCCTCAATTTTACAACTTTATTTTACCTATTAGGAACGTTCCCCACTCTAGTAACAGCTACCAACTAACAACACCACACTTCACCCCCACACGTGCGCCATTGAATGGAGATTCGATCTGTCACGGTGGGCCCCACGATGCGCCCCAGCCTAGTCCGTCGGATCATCATCGAACGGCCGGTATGAATTCTGGCTCTGCGGGGGTTTTCGTAGTCCTGGGCCCGATGCGGTCAAAGTAGTAGAAGGCGAAGGTCGGGCTAGGGCGCGACAGCTGTATGCACGTGCGGGCCAGAGGTGGCACGTGCGCACGGGGAAGAGAGAGGAGGGGAGAGAACCGGGCCGGACCGGGCATTTCCCCGGTCGGGTTGACCGGTAACAGGGCCGGGCCCGTCGAACCGGGTGGGCCCCACCTGAAACATCCAATGCCTCGCACGCGTGCGTCGCCGTATCGCTACGCGACACGTCGCGGCGTACGTGGCTCCCGAGGGAATCGCCATTATCCGAGTAATATACCTTTTATAAATTTATTAAAATTATTTTTCTAATAATTAAAATATTTACTTATTATTATTACTATAATGCCACTCTATTATACGGCGCACGAGTTTTTTTTTTTTTTTTTNAAAAAAAAAAAAAAAAAAAAAAAAAAAAAAAAAAAAAAAAAAAAAAAAAAAAAAAAAAAAAAAAAAAAAAAAAAAAAAAAAAAAAAAAAAAAAAAAAAAAAAAAAAAAAAAAAAAAAAAAAAAAAAAAAAAAAAAAAAAAAAAAAAAAAAAAAAAAAAAAAAAAAAAAAAAAAAAAAAAAAAAAAAAAAAAAAAAAAAAAAAAAAAAAAAAAAAAAAAAAAAAAAAAAAAAAAAAAAAAAAAAAAAAAAAAAAAAAAAAAAAAAAAAAAAAAAAAAAAAAAAAAAAAAAAAAAAAAAAAAAAAAAAAAAAAAAAAAAAAAAAAAAAAAAAAAAAAAAAAAAAAAAAAAAAAAAAAAAAAAAAAAAAAAAAAAAAAAAAAAAAAAAAAAAAAAAAAAAAAAAAAAAAAAAAAAAAAAAAAAAAAAAAAAAAAAAAAAAAAAAAAAAAAAAAAAAAAAAAAAAAAAAAAAAAAAAAAAAAAAAAAAAAAAAAAAAAAAAAAAAAAAAAAAAAAAAAAAAAAAAAAAAAAAAAAAAAAAAAAAAAAAAAAAAAAAAAAAAAAAAAAAAAAAAAAAAAAAAAAAAAAAAAAAAAAAAAAAAAAAAAAAAAAAAAAAAAAAAAAAAAAAAAAAAAAAAAAAAAAAAAAAAAAAAAAAAAAAAAAAAAAAAAAAAAAAAAAAAAAAAAAAAAAAAAAAAAAAAAAAAAAAAAAAAAAAAAAAAAAAAAAAAAAAAAAAAAAAAAAAAAAAAAAAAAAAAAAAAAAAAAAAAAAAAAAAAAAAAAAAAAAAAAAAAAAAAAAAAAAAAAAAAAAAAACCAAAGCCGCATGTGATTTTTTGTGAGTCTGTGACAACCCCGTTACTCGTTTACTCCCTCGATCGCCCCCTTCTTCGTTACTCTCGAATGCGTTACTACTTAGTAGTACTTACCTCCTCTCCACGTCCCCGCACGTGCGCCCGCTCTCTTCTTATTCCCCCAACCCCCATTCATTTGATGATCCATTCATTCATTCATGCACTGTCTCTTATTAGCTTATTAGCTAATTAGCAGCAGGCAAGCCCGGCCAACATTCATTCATTAAGAAAAATAAATGCCAGGAAGGGAGGAGAGGAAGAAGGAGAGGGGAAGGGTACCGGGGGTGTCGGTGTCGGTGGAGGTGGGGGTGGGGGTGCAGGTGCCGTGGCATTTTCGGTGCCCGATATCGCTGGAGCTGATGAGGGACCCGGTGACGGTGAGCACGGGGCAGACGTACGACCGCGCCAGCATCGAGGCGTGGGTGGGGACGGGCCACACCACCTGCCCGGTCACGCGGGCGCCGCTCCCCGACCCGACGCTGATCATCCCCAACCACACCCTCCGCCGCCTCATCCAGGACTGGTGCGTCGCCCACCGCTCCCTCGGCGTCGAGCGCATCCCCACCCCCAAGCAACCCGCCGACCCCGCCCTCCTCCGCCTCCTCCTCTCCCAGGCCTCGTCGTCCTCGTCGTCGGCGGCGAGGGTCGCGGCGGTGCGAAGGCTCCGGGCGCTGGCGCGGGAGTCGGAGAAGAACCGCGCGGCGATGGCGACGCGGGAGATGAGGTCGGCGATGGTGGAGATCGCGTTCGATGGGGAGGAGGAGGAGGAGGAGGAGGAGGAGGAGGAGGAAGGGGGGGGTTTGATGGATCTGGAGGCGGAGGCGATGGGGGTGCTGGCGATGGTGGGGGTGGGGGAGGAGGAGGCGGCGGCGGTGGCGNAAAATCAGTGCAGCACATCACAAGACATGATCTATAATTGTTTTTTTTTTTTTTCAATATTATTTTGTGGTGATCAAATTATCTCGAAATCCAAGTGAGGACAATTTCCCCTGCGCCATAGTTGTTGGCTAGCAATATCTCTAAATTAACATTTGTTTTTCAAACATTAGAGGAAATTAAACATTTATCAGACAACATAAGTAAAACTTTTATTACACTTATATTAGGGATAATTTGGTTTACAATTTATAATATTTTACAAATATCATATATTTTATATTTAAAATGTCTATATCTATATCTACATCTATATCTATACATTATTTCTCCTAAAGTTGCCACTATGACAACTTTTTCTTCATAGTTGAATATAGGCTCCATCCCGAACTCTTTCTTTGACTGTTACTTTCGTTCAACAGCAAGATATATCTCACCCCTCATGTATTAGTGTCTATTTTTTTAGAGAGAAAGGTGACATGTCATTTGTTTCCTTTATTTTTTTTATAAATAAATTTAGCTGAAACTTCGAATGCCAACCACTAAACCCTTTGCCACTTACGATAGAAACAGTCAATCCTTATGCTTATAAATTGCAAACCTTTGCAATGTGATGTACATAAATATCCTTACTAGTAATGGAAGAGAAAAAAATAATATGCTATTTGTTTTATTTATTTTTTTAATAATAATTTAAATATGAAAATATGAAATAATTAGATTTTAAATATGAAGCTATTTGCCACTTACAGTCGAAACGGTGAGTGCTTATGTATATAAATTGAAAACCTTTGCAATGTGATATACTAGTACTAGTAATAGAAGGATAGGATAACCGACCGTCCTTAGAGCAAGTGGCAAAGGATTTGGTGGTTGGTATTCGAAACCCAAGTTCAAATCCTAGTTGATTCATATTTCTAGCTAAATTTATTTCTAAATAAAATAAACGAAGCGTGTAGCGTGCTACTCTTCCAAAAAAAAAAAAAAAAAAAAAAAAAAAAGAAAAAGAAAAAAAAAGAGGATAGGATACGGCCACGGACGACAGTAACGTGAGCGAGATATATTTAATAATAACAAAATACCCCGAGCGCGCATAGAAAATTAAAAAAAAAAAGAAACAAAAAAAAAAAAAAAAAACAAAGCCGCATGTGATTTTTTGTGAGTCTGTGACAACCCCGTTACTCGTTTACTCCCTCGATGCGCCCTTCTTCGTTACTCTCGAATGCGTTACTACTTAGTAGTACTTACCTCCTCTCCACGTCCCCGCACGTGCGCCCGCTCTCTTCTTATTCCCCCAACCCCCATTCATTTGATGATCCATTCATTCATTCATGCACTGTCTCTTATTAGCTTATTAGCTAATTTAGCAGCAGGCAAGCCCGGCCAACATTCATTCATTAAGAAAAATAAATGCCAGGAAGGGAGGAGAGGAAGAAGGAGAGGGGAAGGGTACCGGGGGTGTCGTGTCGGTGAGGTGGGGTGGGGGTGCAGGTGCCGCTGGCATTTTCGGTGCCCGATATCGCTGGAGCTGATGAGGGACCGGTGACGGTGGAGCACGGGGCAGACGTACGACCGCGCCAGCATCGAGGCGTGGGTGGGACGGGCACACCACTGCCCGGTCACGCGGCGCCGCTCCCGACCGACGCTGATCATCCCAACCACACCCTCCGCCGCCTCATCCAGGACTGGTCGTCGCCCACCGCTCCCTCGCGTCGAGCGCATCCCCACCCCAAGCAACCGCCGACCCCGCTCCTCCGCCTCCTCTCTCCAGGCCTCGTCGTCCTCGTCGTCGGCGGCGAGGGTCGCGGCGGTGCGAAGCTCGGGCGCTGGCGCGGGAGTCGGAGAAGAACCGCGCGGCGATGGCGACGCGGGGAGAGAGGTCGGCGATGGTGGAGATCGCGTTCGATGGGGAGGAGAGAGGAGGAGGAGGAGGAGGAGGAGGAAGGGGGGGTTTGATGGATCTGGAGGCGGGAGGCGATGGGGGTGCTGGCGATGGTGGGGTGGGAGGAGGGAGGCGGCGGCGGTGGCGGGCGGCCGGAGCGGCTGCGGCGGCTGGGGAGGGCGGTGGCACGCGCGCGACGCGGAGGCCCGGCCAGCCGCGGCGGTGGTGGAGGCGCCGCGGCGGCGGGGCGCGCGGGCGGCGCTGGGTCGGCGAGGGCGTCATCGAGGGGCTCGTGGCGCTCGTCGACGAGCGCGGCGGCCTCCGCGGCGGCGGCGCGCGCGGGGGTGGCGGGCCTCTTCGCGCTGTGCCTCGCGAAGGAGAACCGCGCGCGCCGCGATCGCGGGGGGCGGCGGCGGCGCTGATGCGGCGCATCGCGCGGGCGGGGGCGGGGGCGGGGGAGGGAGCGGGCGCTGGCGACGGTGGAGCTGCTGTGCAGGCGGAGGGGGGGAGGGAGCGGTGCGGCGAGGGGGCGGGGGAGCGGCGGCGGCGGTGGCGCGCTGGCGCGGGCGATGGGGGCGGGAGGGCGGAGGGGCGCGCGAGCACGCGGCGGGGGCGCTGGCGGCGGTGGTGGGGGAGGGGGAGGAGGAGCTGCAGAAGGAGGCGGTGAGGGGCGGGGCGGTGACCACCCTCCTGCTGATGGTGCAGGGCGGGTGCTGCTCCGAGCGCGGCAAGCGCAAGGCGCAGCTCCTCCTCAAGCTGCTCCGCTCCGCGTGGCCGCACCACGACGCCATCGCCAACTCCGACGACTTCCTCCAACACTTCTGATGATATGATATTTCATCATCACTACTATTATACAGTTTTCAGCCCCCCACAACAATTAGATTACTACTACTACTACTACTACTGCTACTACTACTACTATAATACAAAATTCGAATTCGAATCTAAACCTTGTGAATCTGATTTTTGATCAGCGAAATCAGTTTTTGATCTCCATTTTGTTGTTTCTCAAAATTTTCGAGTTTTATGAGTATATATATAAAATATATATATATATGTCTTTATTAGGGGGTGTTTTTGGGATCAGGGGAGGGTGTTCTTGTTTTGGGGTTCTTGATTTTGGTGAGTGTGTATGTATGTTATGTTGGATTTTGATGGAAAAAGGAACGGGGAGAAAACATGAATGACTTAAACTGTATTCATTTTCCTTTGATTTTTTTTTTTTTTTTTTTACAAAAAAAAATCTTTGGATTGCATGATAGGTAAAATTAGAATTCAAATTAGAGTTTTGCAGTTAGCATCCGATGTCCTATTTTAGGTTTGTGTTGCAGCAGAACTGTTGATCTACATCACTTGCCAAACGCTTTGAACAGAATAAGTATTACTGAAAGTAGGAGAATTAAGAAAGTGTAACCATTGCTTGCCAAGGGCTCTACAGAAGATGCCTAGAGTTTCTGCTGTAATTTATTTTCTCTTTATTTTTAATTTTTTTGGCTATTCTCTACGTATATATATATATTTTTTTTTTCTTTGATCTTTGTTTTGGATTTTGTGTGTAAGTGTTTGAAGTACGCATCTGGAGGCACTTGGGCAGGTAAAAACAGCATGCATGAGAACAAAAGCTGAACTACTTTACCCAGCTTTTGTCTACAGCACAGTGGAATGTTACCCTACAGCTTCTCCCCTTGAGAATTGAATGAGAGATCAGAGTGTCTTTTATTTCAGAGTCCTTTTTTGACTCTGACTATGAAAGGGAGTGTTTGGTGAGGGTGATAAGTGCCTTTTAAACTCACCACACACAAGGTTGGACTCTTCTGCTGCTTTTTATTAGATATTAGGGTTCCAAAGAGATTGTGTTTTGATTGAGCAAAAAACTTGTAACCGGTTAAAACAAAACCTGAAGCATTTAATAGTATGACACATTTGCATGCATATTTAATAGGACTGAACCAAATTTACAGTTAGGATAGACTCAAATAGTTTAATGGTGGAATCTATGCCACCATTTCAACTATTCATGATCCCCTTTACTTTGACATATATATCAAAGATTGAAATGGTAAAGCAGTCACATTGTTTTTTGCAAAAAAAAAATATTATTTTCCAGCAACTCTTGCTAGGGCTAGAAGCAGAAGCATTTTAGGGTGGGAAGCTTATCTACCTCTTCCCACTATGGCTCTAAACTTTTTATTTGTCAAATATGTGTGGCTTTTGCTTTTCAAAAGGGGGTCAAACAGACACTCAGCTATCAATGAAATCATTGCAACCCATGGTCCTAAATTGCCTCTAGAACTTGAAACTTATACACTGAAGACTAATTTCTTTTTTTTTAAAAAAAAAAAAAGAGGAGAGCATAAATAAGATATCTTGCTAAAAAGAGGAAGATCCAACACCATGAGCCCCATAAGAAAAGGATAGGAGGCATTAGGTTTTCTTTAGTTGAGAAGGAAAAAAAGAGGATGCTCCCCCTTTCACCTTTCCCTTTTTGAGCAAAGGTGTCAAGTGGGTGAGGTTTCTACTCTTCCTAGGCTATTTCTGGTAATGTGGATGGAGGGTTGGATGTAGGGCTAGCAAATAAGCGAGCCGGCTCGCGTTCCAGCTCACTGGAACTCGACTTGTAATTAAATGAGCGAAGCTTAAATAAAAAATATATATATATTTGAAATTAATTTCAAAGTCGAGATTAAATATTACTAAGCTCGCACAAATTAGGTTTGAAAAACTCAAACATATATATTAAAAATATTTATAAAATATATAAAATTATTTGTAATATATATTTTAATTATATATATTTATTTATATATAACATGTATTTTAATTATTTTTTTTGAGAGGAAGGTAGCACGCTACCCGCTTCATTCATTGATTTGGTGAATTAAGCTACAGGTGTGGGGCAACCGGGCCCGCGAAACGGTCAAGGCAAAGGGCAAAAAAAAAAAAAAAAAAAAAAAAAAAAAAAAAAAAAAAAAAAAAAAAAAAAAAAAAAAAAAAAAAAAAAAAAACAACAACAACAACAACAAGAATGACGGTACTAAATTGATCCGAGCAGCGATTCCCACTCCTTCAGCAGTTTCTTGAGACTGCTTACCGCCATCCCTGAACATGTATTTTAATTGTATGTATATGTATTTTAGGCCATTGGGTCATTGTCCTTACATAATTAGGCCAGCTCACAAATAGAAATGGACATTTATTATACGGTTAGATATATCAATCAACACATAAATCATTCATACGTTTATTATGTATGTTGAACTATCAGACATTTTTCTATCAAGTTTTAGATAATACTTTATGAAAAGTAAACCATATGTTGCACGATGGTAGGAAGTTCAAGCAACTCGTTTAGTGCTCGAGCTCATCCAACTTAAAATAAGGCTCGCTCTCGCTCTCGCTCTCGCTCGAGCTCGGCTTGAATTAATTTGAAATGGAGCTTGATTCTAAATTTAGGTTCGAAATTAGTTTCAAGCCAAGCTTGAGAACTCGTTCGCGCTCAGGCCCGTTTCCACCCCTAGTGGATGGTTCTATCGTTGTCTTTGAATGCAACATTGTCCAGGGGATGCATCTAAAAGACTATACAGGAATAATATATTGCTACCAAATGAGGTGGCAAACAAGGGGATAGATAATAAGGACATATCCACCTCACTTCTTCTTCTAAGCTATCCGCTTTGTTTATTTTTTTTTAGAGATAAACTTAGCTGAAAATGTGAAGTAACTAGGCTTCAAACTTGAAACTTCGGGTATTAACAAGCAAACCCTTTGCCACTTGGGACTAAAAGCAAAAGCTTCAAATTTATACTTCTAATTTTGGTACATACGACTACTTCAAGAATACTACATCAAATGATACTACACTCTATAACAAGACCAGGAATACTCTAAGAGATAAAAAGAGGTTGAAAAAGAGAGGAGTGGTTAGTTGTTGTTCATGACTCAAATAACTATAGTGGTGGTAATGGTGGCCATCACATGTAAATTGGGTTTGAGCCATGGGATCACATGGTTGGGTCAATTAAGTTCTTACTTAAAGTGGGTACATCACATGAAATGAGGGACACCTTTGTCCCTTTCCATCTTTTTATTTCTTGTGGGTCTCATGGACAGGGAAAAAGTTTGGAGGAGGTCAAACCTATGGCATCAAAGATGGTACCATGCCCCCACCAATGGAAGGTACCCAGTCCAATGGAACAATCTAGGGCCCCCAAAAGTGTCTTCAAGTTCTGAAACTTGTTGGTGCAGAGTATTCACTCTGAAAAACAAAAGCCTATTATTGATTTCCATCTGACAATATTCTATCTACATAGTTATTGAAATAAACTCATTCAATTTTTTGTAGGAGGGAACTCTTCGAAACACGCCGACTATCCCTACTTTATCAAGAAATTAGGGCATGTTTATTTTGGGAGAAGTAGGGCGCTCGAACTATTAGAAGTCAGGCAGAACTCAGACACTTCACGGAACTCGCGAGATCATCCCGAATCACCCACACTTTTTAAGTTTTTGACTTTCTCTGCTAGCAAGCCAAAGTTGCAAGATCAAGTGACATAACTCCTATCCCAAAACAGCCAAACACACCCTCAATTGTCTAGACCTAATCTACCACGTAGGCACGGACTGTTTACTTGATCTGTCCTCCATTCTATCTTGATTCTTTCTTTGAGGGAGATCATCTCGATGAAAAACATTATATAAAGAACTTTCGTATGAAGAGACGGCGTAATCAATCATCCATCACAAAACTATACAAATTCGAAAGTGGCCAATGGTTGATTAGACCGTCTCTTCATAGGGAGGCTGTCCACCTAATTTTGGTTCTATTGCGACCTCAAATGCCTACCACCTAGTGAGTTACAATCCTATGCAAAACTTAAAAAACTATTTTTTTCATCAAATAGGCCATGAAAAGGAAGTGATTTAGTTTGACACAGGTGGAGTAAGACCAGAGAATAATTCCTCCTACTTAATAGTCCAAGCCAACTAAGGTTTGCAACTAATGTATTGGGAAGAAGTAGAGGGACTAAATTGAAAGAAATGGGCTTTGATGGACAAAATACAAAAGTTCCAAAACCCCAACTTAATATTGTGGTCCTCAATGAAGAATACCTTATTCTACCATCCATAACATAGCTACATAAGTGCCCTCAAGGAAAGGGTCAAAAAAATAAAAAATAAAAAACAAAACAAAAATGCCAACATAATTTTGGGATGTTTCATGTCTAGTGGGAACAATAGTACAACATATCTATCACCTCCATGGATGTGGTATGTTATAAGCAAAACGTCAAAAATTATCTACATGATAAAATTAGAATAAAACAGAAATAGACATTTGATATCCAAACTTTTGAAAGTGTTGTAATCCTTATCCTCTTCTACTGCAAAAGAAACCTAGCGCATCCATGAAATTGTCGATCCCACACCACGTATTGAGTTATAGTCTTTTTTGTACTTGGATAAAAAATATGAAATGGACAAAGAGCTGGTGAATTTGTGGTGTATGAATGCATTAGGTCTAGGCAATAGTTCTTTCTACGAACAATAGGTGTGAATCAGCTTAAAAATGAAGCACTTTCAAAAGTTCAGGGTGTCAAATGCCTATCTCAAAAGTTCGATGACCAAAATTTTTACCAAAAAAGGGACCAAATGAAGTGAACAATCCAGCACTCTTCCCTAGATATTTTGAAAAGAACATACTGTGTGTTTCCTGCTAGTAACAAAGTTAAATACTTTAGCCTAAGGATCTAACAATAGGATCCGGCGATCAGCTGCATAGTTCAGACTCTTTGATTGTATAACAATTTCGCTACATAAAAATCTCTTATTTCCAAGATTGATATACTAAAAAAGAGAAACAACGGACTGTAGGAACCTTAGAGTTTTCCTATGTAGCTTCATGCAGGGTTCATTTTTGATGTCAATATATATATATATATATATATATGATTGCTCTCCTATATCTTTTATCCTATTCTCAATACTGAAGAAAACACCACGAAAAGATCAGATAATTGGAGAAACGATGCGACAAATAGAGAGATAAACTTCTATAATCAACCTAAAAGAAAAACAGGATAGAGAAAATTTCTGTAAAAGGGTATATTTCAATTATCTCTAAAGTGACACCATACCGGAGACAAGACTATATTCTTTCATAGAAAAGGAGGGTGGCTTCTGCAGCAAGAACAGTTTCCTCGGACACTTGTGATACTTCACGATCCGATGTATAAAACCAAAGACAATTCCCTTCTATTGGTTCCGCCAAAGAGTCGCTCATTGCTCTCCTATAAGCCGCATAATGGCCACCACCATACCTCCCATAGTGCTCGACCACAGAAGATAGGCGGTACATGGAACTCTTTGAAGTGACTGCATCACCAGTTTCAATGGCATTTTCCTGTAAAAAAATAAAGATCGAAGCATAAACTATATTCGAGGAAAATTATAAGTTCTTTTAGGACTTTGGCGGAAGCACCAATCTGACTTCAGCTTTTGCTATAATTGGAAGTCATCGGTGGGTTTCAATGAAAATGTTGGTGAGGCTTTTTCAACATCAACTTAAACAATAAAATTATGCAGAAACTCACATCGGGCTAAATAGGCCCTTAATACTTCTTATAGAGTAAGCATCAGTCATATGGAAAAAATGGAAAGCAAGAAAATTAAGACTTAGGTCACTGCTGAAAATATTCAATCCATACATACTAGTTAAAAAGTTAACTTTCATATAAATCTATAACAGAACTTTGTATATTTAGAATCAACTCCACTTACCTTTTCACAAGATCCCGCTTCTTCCACAGAGCAAACAAAGGGAAGGTCAAGACCGGAAGAAACCACCTTGCTTCCATGAACTGCATCTTCCTTGCTGATCCCCAGATTATACTTAACATCAGAATCGCCATCTGAATGGTTAGTTGACTTTTCTGAATTATTTCTTAACAAGGCTTCAACTGAAGCAGTTTGTTCTATAATTCTGAATATAGGAGGAAGCATTTGCATAGTCAGTTGCTTATTTATTTGACTTTGTTGAAGGGCAAATTCTTGCTGTCGCCCCGTCCACTGGTTCTTCATATTCTCCATTGAAGTTTCTTGCACCAGAGTTGATGCAACTGCCATAAATGGTAAGAGGTCGAGGAACAAAGGGAAAGAAATATGTCCCTACAGCCAAAGTATTGCTCACTTATTTAACTTGAAATACATATACGTGTATAAAGAAATACATCAATATATACCCTGTATAATAATAAGAAACATTTCTGTGCATAAAAAGTAATTTGATATAAACTAATATACCCATTTACTTACTAGTAATCCTCTTTAAAAATCTGTTTCAAACACAAAAACAATTTCCCCTTAACGAGTAGCTTATGATGAGGGTTTTTCTTTCATAAGAATCTGTTTTTTCAAGAGTATATTGCTTACCTGTTTATGAAAATTCAGATTTTACAGTGTGTTGCTTACAAAAAAGTTAGGGCATATGCGATTCAGTAGGTCAAAGAAGTAATGTTGCTTACCTGCCGCTTTACAAATTCACCACTTATATTCATTGAAGCGCGTTGAATATAGATGCACAGAATCTGTGACAGAACATTAAAAAGTGCATAAAATTCAAACAATTTGTATATGTTGATTCACTTGATCTAAAGGAATTGTAACTTGAATAGAATATCTAAATTGTAAAGGGTAAAACTACAAGTTTTCATACCTGAGGATAACATGTAATAATTAACTGCTTTGAAGCATGTGAAAACCCAGACCATGTTATTTCTTCCTTATGGAAAAGATCCCTGCAACTGCAAGAATCATGGTTCACACAGCTGCTAAGCTTATTTATTTTTTCCTGGAAGATAATCAGGGCTATAAAATGTCAGACATGATTTCAAAACTATTTAAGCCACACTGCAGCAAATACCCTGTAAAAATTAAGGTTTTCAATTTGTCCCCACTCTTGCTATAGATTTACTCTCTTTAAACTACAAAATTTCTTCAGTTAGTATCCATTAGTATCCTGTTAGGCGAGATTGACTGATTTGACTGCTCACAAATTAACAGGGTAAAATGTCAGTTTTGAAAATTTCAGGGGACAATGCAGAAAACAAGACATATAGGAGGTTCGCTGCATTTTAGCAAATTATTTATGATCAACCTTCGATCCTCTGTATGTTGATGAAAGAAGCCTCAGAATCATCAAAAATTACCTCGTCTTTTTCTGATTTAAGGGATAAGTGCTTTATGACAGCGATATGCCAGCATCGACTGCAATGGTAGCTTTCTAGATGCTCTACAGCAGTAAAATGCTTCAGACAATCCGTCAAAGTACATCCATCAATCTACAAATTGTAAAGAAAATTAACTAAAAGCATTAAAAGTGTATATTCAATAGAGCAGAGCAAGCAGGTGAGAAAAGGACCTAAAAACATATGAAAAAAGAAAAATCAGAGGGCCCTTGATGAACATACAATATTTTCACTTCTATCCAGCACAGGTGAGAGTGGCAAGCAGTGGAAACTCTCAAAGTAAACTGAAAGCTGTAAAAATGGCAAATATAAGGAAAATAAATAACATAAGGCTGCAAAAGGATCCACAAGCAAATCAATCGCTTCTTTTTTATCTGAAAAGTCTACTATCAATCACAAAAGATATATCATATACCCTTGCAGAATTTTCATGTATGCCCTTCAAAAACTTGCTTTTTACATATATACCCTTGAAATTAAACAATATTAATGTTGCGACAAAGAAAAAGAAAGCACATGAAGTGAGAGAGGCTTGAATTTTAGAGAATAACACGTTGAGCTTACAATTGCTTATTTACATTTATATATTATTAAGTGAATGCAAAAATATCAAACAGGAACAGGTAACTACCAGAGATGAACAACTTCTGCAAGTTAATATGCTTCCAATGGTGCCATCAAATGGACCAAAAAGAATTTGTCTCCATCTCTGAAATTCATGCTGGTCTCCTGCCTTTCGGTTATATATCCTGGAGGAAGAAGAGGTAATGTTGGCTAGAGAACTACTGTGTGGCACGTAATTATGGGAGCTCTCATTCTTCAGTGACGACAAGAGATGAATAAAAGCTTCTGAAGCATCCTATAAGGCCAAAAGTGGAAAAGAAAAAAATTAGCTCGGTTGAATAGTCTTAAACCAGGAAAAAAAAAAAAAAAAACTACGGCAGAATATTTGCTAGTCCAAACCTGCTGTCTTGTTAAATTGAAGTTGTTCGTGTATAAGCTTAAAGCGCACATCACTCTTCGTGGATTTAGAACAGTTCTTTCATCATGAATAATACATAGCTCTGCAGAGTATACAGTAAGAGTTTTAGTAGGATGTGAATCAGCTTCAAATCCAACGAGAAGACGTCATATAAAACCTGAAACAGCAGCATGTGAAAATTGTAGTAGTGGGAATTGGATTCAATAAAAGCATGGATAAATGACGTAAAGAAAGCTTAAGCCCATTTGGCCTAGCATCTAGAGCAGCTTTTCTAATCTGAAGCAAAAGCTTTGAGAAACCAAATGTTTGTCAAAGAAATGCCCCAAAGCTCGTATAAGGTTTTCGGGGCCAAAAGCAGAATTTCCATTTGACACCTCTATTTCTGCTACAGAGAAAGTTGTTGGGAAGATTTTAATGAAAAAGCTAGTAGTGCTTCTAGTTAAGACAACACTTCTAAAGAAACTCCAGCTAGATCAAATAGGCCCAAATTAAGTAGAATTAGAATAAAGCATCTCAGAGCTTCATTTGCCCTACAAAATAGGGGGGGAGAAAAACATTCTACAAAGTGAAACCAATAATGAACAAAACTTTGTAAATCCAAGAAATGCTTCTGGCTAATAACAATTACCTTCTAGCAATGAACACAAAGCAACTATAAGGGGCATTCTTTCAACCTCTTCTTCATTTAATTCGTCAGTTTCAAGCACATTCTGGAGAAAGGGAAGGAAACTGCTACAGCTAGCAAGTGCCTGATGAAATCGATCTGAATCAGCAAAACTACTGAAACAAATATCTATAAAGCAGTTTATCTTCACGTAGTACCTTCACAATAATAGCTAGCAAAGCCGCTATTTCATTGTAAATTGCGAAAGATTTATTTTTATTAGAGCTTGCCAGGGATGCAAATTTCTGGGAATGTGTTACTTCTATAAATCGAAAAGAAAAGAAAATTTCAGAAAGCTTCTACACTCACAGATTTCTCAAAAGTCGGATTAAACAAGCCAACTGCATTAACACATTGATACCAACCAAAATCATGCCAAATAAAGCGATCAACCTCTATAAAGTATATGGAAAGTCACATTCCCATAAATATGCCGCCAAAAGGAAAATGCGGATTATAATGTACAGAAAGTAATGTATGACATCCATTACAATAGAACAAGCTGCAAAAACAAATGTAGAAGGTTGCGTTCAGAAAATGACAAAGATAGGTTTACCTGTAAGATTACATTCAGGAAACAATTATTTCCAAGATTTTGGAGACCTCCAACATAAAATATTCTCTCTGAAGAATCCTTCCGCTGAGATACCCATGGTATACCAAAATGACTATTTTTACAATTCTGCAGTGCCATGAACAACCCAGCCACTCCCACTCCCACCCCGAGAATAGTAGCCACAAAATTATATCGAGATGGAGGAAGTCGTTGAATCTGAGATAAAAACTCATAGCCACTCTTTAGTTTGCCAATGAGTTGATTGACGGTAGGAATCTTCCTATGCTTCATATCAGTCGACTATATCCACGAGTATACAAAATTTGGTTCTAGAGTGTCTTCTTTGTTTCAATGACCTACACCATTGCATGTATTAAGAAAGAATTAAGGCATTGTAAGTAGTACATCTCCACCCTAAAAGCTTTGTGCCATGAATAATATATAAGACATGTAGCTTCCTATGTATAGCAATAACCAGTTTAATGCTTTACGTCGCTTTACTGACATATAGTAAAAGATGACCATCTCTTCGTAAAATTAATAAAACACTAATGTTGACCTACAACTACAAGTTACTCAAAATTTAGGTGGAAAATATAGAACATTCTTTGAATACGAAGTATTACCTTATCTATTTCTCATTTACTGAAAAATACCTATTACCATTAATACCTTCAAGTAGAGTATAACTTAGATGTGAAAGAACCATGCAAAAACCTAGCCTTTTGAACCAACAATAATGTTCTTATCAAACCACCCAAAAAAAAAAAAAAAAAAAAAAAATCAAACAATAGCATAATTTACTGTGCGACATGTCCGCTCTCAACTGATAAGCTAAAGATTCTCAACAGCGTGCATAATTCTCTTAAAAACAAACCATAGTACAAACTCCCTAAGCAGATCAAAATAATTCTACATAAATTTTCAAAAACTAGCTACACAAATCAAAGAGAAAGGAATCGAAAATTGCAACTGGAGCTATATCAACAATGATCGACGATGATGAAGAATCGAAGAGGAGAGCGAATGGAATCAATCGAGTGGAATCAAACGAAGAAGCAAATCGAAAAGGATCGTACCGAGATCAACGAAGTAAACTTGTGACCTAGAGAAGCATTCGATTAGCAATAAGAGAGAGAGAGGGTGGGAGAGAGAGAGAGAGAGAGACCTCTTTCTTCTTCGTTCTCTCGAAGGGGTTCTAACTTATTTATCGATTTGAGCCGATTACCGGTTCGAACCTCTAAGATTTGGGCCGGTTACAGGGAACCCGGTTTTTCGTTTTAAATAGTGTTTGTTTGTGCCCTTTTTATAATTAAAAAAAAAATTTGAGTAAGGTAAAAATGCATCTAACACCCTCAACATTAGGAGATTCTGAAACAAATCCCTGGAAAGTTTCTTATATTTGAAACGTTTGCTTTGATTTGAGCAATTTTCATTAATTGAATTGACTAAACCGTTAGCTATGCGCAACAAAATGTTAATGGAACCCACAGCTTTATCGGTTGAAAAGTGAGCAAAGCTATTGAATTTCAAACGCAACACAAGCTTTTTTTTTATATATAAATATACTGACTGTCCCTAGCGCAAGTGACAAATTACTTAATAATTGATATTCAAGATTTGCAATTCGAATCCTAGGTTTACATTTTCAACTAAATTTATTTCTAAAAATAATAAACATAACGAATAGCATACTATCTTTCTCTAAAAAATAAAAAAAATAAAAAATAAACACAAGCTCTTTTTATTCAATCAAGTTCAATTCCAACCCCTCGATGAGGCTCTTGAGTGACTCAACAATCCCATTCCAATGAAACGGATTTGATGATAATCTCCACCTCTTTAGCATCCTACAGCAAACTAGTCCTCTCTCCCCTAATATTGCTCTCTCGCCAAACAAAACATAAAGCTCAAACTCTGATCACCTTCACTGAAGCTTTCACCATCTTATATCACTCTTACACTATCGAGGAACACCGAGTTACAAACATAGACATTTTATCTCGAGAAATCGACCAATCCCTTTTTCTGAAGCGCGTTACTTTACTTGTTTGTTACTCTCCAAAACTCACTGGCCATTTTCCAAGTACTTCAACTCGCCGTCACCTTGGAAGGCCGCCGAGTCTCCTCGGGGCCTGCGAGGAGCGAAAGCGACGTTCTTGATTACGGAAGAATAGAGGTCGAAATCCGCCTTGTATTTGAAGCAGCAAGCTTCGATCCACCTCTCCGCGACGCTTGTGGGCACGCTATCTTGGCTGTCCCTCTCGTGCTCTTCGATGGCCGGCCTTATCTCGCTGTACACAGAATCCAGTTGCGAGGCGGCCTCGTTCTTTGTTTCCTGTGCACGGTCATTCGCATAGTTAGAGAATATTCATGAAGTGACAATAAGGAGAAATGAATTTCGAAGAAAATGCAATATTAGGAGGTTCATCAAAAATTGCAGTTTTTGATATGCCGGTCCGAAATTTTCAGACATTATCAAGGAAGTTCCTAACCTTTTATATTATCATTTAAATCCCTTAGCTTTTTCTTTTCTTTTCTTTTTTGCACAAAGAGTTCGTACCAAGCATCTTGCAATGAACTCTAAGAATATTCCAAAAGAGGTTTGAACTATCTTTCTTTTTTCTTTTTTTTTTAAATACTCCTTGTACAGTTGATGAAAATATCGACCAAAAGTTATAATTATTAATGAAATATTCGCAGAGTTTCATAAATGATGCTCGGAAGGGATTTCTATGAAAGAAAGACTTGAACCTGAAATAATTCTATAAAAAAGAAGAAAAAGATAGAAACTATATAAATTGTCTGAAAAGTCAGGAGGCTGCATATGAATTTCCCCAAACATGGAAGATATTCTTGACTCCGGAACTTGAAACATTTAATACAAAAGAGCAAATTGATAAGTCATCTTTACCTCACAAGCGAGAATTTCTTCACGAGCTTCTGCGAGTGCGAGGCGCTCAGCAATAAGAGCCACATTTAGCTGCTTCTTCACTTGGGTTTTGGCTTTTCTCCCTGGGAAATGTGGTGACCTTTTGGATGGGCTAGGCTCAGTATGGAAATTTCGTGGTATCAATGCATTTTCCTCTCTGAAGTTCTGTTGAGTATCATTCACATACATGCTGTTGACTGCTGTTGCGTCGTTCTTCGCAAAATCAATTTCCATCGGAATCGCACACAATGGCTCAATCGAAATTGGTATAGGTTGAGAAAATTCCATAGAATCAAGAACTTCATCAGTACTCAGGAAATTTTCTTGTTCTTTCCCCGTAATTGTCGAGTCTGTTGAGGGGACAATGGCCTTAAGATACTTTGTTGGTTCATCATCCTCGGAATCATAAAGGGGGATATTCTCAACGGAGTACCTGCCATTGATAGATATAAGGATGGCTATTCACTTGCTTGTATAGTCAAATTAATACAGAAGGAAACTAATATCACCTGTCATCATCATCTTCCCAAAGATAGTTAGCTTCCTACAAGTTGAGGAGGAAAAAGAGTTACTACGTTCGTCCGAATCAATATCCAATAACTATAGTGTATTTCAAATGAGCTAAGTATAAAGTAATTCCCACAGGTATGCACAAGCAAGAACATATCAGATATTTGGATCTAGCCTAAGGAAGAAAATAATAAAATTAATGGGAACGAATAAAGGGAAAAAAAAATAACAAAAAAAAAAGGGAAAAGAAGTTAGCAAATAATAGGGAGGTCAAATCCACCACAAAAATCTTCTCTTTGTTAAACAGAATAGGGAGTAATTTGAATACGTAAGAAATTCTGAGAAAACCTCTAGATTGAAAAACCAAAAGGTCCATCTGTTTTTATATAACTCACCTGGAAACCACGTGATTTTGCCCCAAGGAACCCGGAACAGCTGGTGGCACGGCACAGGCACCGGACCTTAGCACCACCATACCATTCAAAATTGTAGTCATAGGCTAACTCAGTTCCTGCAGGTATGTCTTGTTTTGCGAATATCCCAACCCTCACTTCCCCAAGTACAGTCCATTTTCTGGTCTCGCAGTTTGGTTGGCTGTACTATTTAAAAGAAAGCCATCAAATGTCGGGGAAAGAATGTCTAATCACCCGGAGGGGTCTGTCTAATCAAGACCCTCATAAATGGCACAAAAAGAGGCTATTAAAAATAATGAAGAGAAATTTACAAATATAGCCGGCAAAACTGTCTATTTTCATACATATCCCTGCAAAATTTGTGGATACCTTCAAAAAGTCAATTTCTTGCATACGTATTTTTTATTTACCCCTATTTTGGAACTTCTTTCCATACTAAACTAACTTAACCTAATAAAAGACCACTCCAAATGTATGATAATGGCATTTTTGTAAAATTGCACTTTAGATGAGAATATATGAATGTTCAGATTTTGTGGGGTAATAGGTGGAAATTAGATGATTTTGTAGAGATGCATATGTAAAAGCCGCTAAAAAAAAAAAATACTTACCACGAATGGTTAATGAACCTAGCTAAGCTTCCTTTCTTAGTGGCATCAATCGATTCATATGCATTGAGGTAAATTATATATGCATCTTTTAAACCTGAGAAATGACAAGAATAATTAATTTCAGAAGATATTATATTAATACAATAGAATAGTATGAACCTGCTACATACCTTCAGATTCATAAGCTTGAGACCTCCGTTTTGCTTCCTTCCATGATATTACTTCTCCACAATATTCTATAACAAACTGGCCAGCCTGAAACAATTGACAAATATGGTTATTATATTGGACGAACAAATATAATTCGAGTTGAAAAGAGTGGAAGTTAAATTAAACTCTAACCATATTGATTTGTAAAATCCTGAATGCTTCAATTACCTTGATATTCTCATCAGCCAAAAGACCCCATCCACGACCTTCAGTTTTGAACAATCTTGACTTAGCATATTGACATCTTTGAAATCTCTGCCAACAATACATTCACAATGTCTAAGAGAACCAAGAGAACCAATGGAAAATATTCATGCAAATCTAGTAAAACTTTAACAGAACCTACAATCAATCATTAAAACACAGATGGTAAGAATGTGAATGGGGACAAATGGTCTTCAATCCTTCTTATATTACGTGCAACACATGGACTTTTTTGGGGTTCGGCAGGGTGGTGGGAAGAAGCAAACCTGATTTTTACAGTATTCACCGCATTGGCAATACCCTGGCGTGCATTCTGTGCTGGTTAATACATTTAAGCATCGCTCACCACATGCACTCTCAGGATAATCAGCTGTGTATTGGCACACACAAATAGCTATATCCTCATCCTTCTGTTTTTTGTGCCTGAAAAGAAAAGAACAAGTTTTAGAAAATGTCAAGAGCATTACAAAATGAAAGACCCACTCATGTGACTAAACCATAAATTGTGACTTTTTTCCACATAGCTGAAAACATTGCATGAAATACATAATTAAGCCGTCTCAACTTTGTCATATGTAAGAATGTAACTCTGATCATTTTGATGGAATACGTAATTAATTCCTAAGCCTTCTAAACGTTGAACTCTTGAAGATTGTAGAAGATATTAAACAGCAGAATACAAATTATCAAATGCCTCTGATGATACAAAATGATACATTGGGCATAGTAGCAATCTAAAAAACTAATCAGACGAAAGATGTAGAAACGTAAAATGCAATATACGAGTATTGTTTGTAATTTTCTTTTTCAAGTTAGGATAGATACTTGCCCGTATAGTGCAATCAAAATATCAACAAATCACAGGGAAAATTAGATGTGACGGAACTAATAAAATGAAAGAACTTAAGCAGCATGATGACATACTTCCTGTAGCAAAATTCATTCCTGTCGATATGTTTATAAGGCGGCAGTGCTTCACATTCTTGTTCCTATTTGGAATTAAAAAAAAAAAAGAACACCATCATTATAAAATTTTCATATGGGTTAAGGTAAGAGATAGGTCCACAATGGAACTTCGACAATTTTGCAATTGCATCTTACAACTTGAAACAGAAACATGTCAATGCTATCTCACATTTCAAATACATGAAGACCAAAAACCAGAAACTGAGATAGGGTGATGTAGAGGATAATGAAGTTTGCAGTTGATACTTGAATGACGAGTAAATTATATGTCATATAGTGATCGATGCTTAAAAATAATTAAAAAAAACACCATAACAATAAAGACAGGCAGTGTGCAAAAGTGTAAGAGCGATACCATTAGGAGATTATCTAAGAATTGAAGTCATGCAACTAATTCTTTCCACAACTGAGTGCCACCTGCAGTGCACATGTAGAAACTGCAAGGAATAATCTTGTCAACTTCGATAGCTCATTTTGTTTTTCTTAAAACCAATAAGAACAATCAGAGCTAGAACAATTGGAGCTAGCATGATTGAGAAAGTAGAAACAAATAGCGACTAGAGGAACAAAATATATGCTAATAGTAAGAATATCTTAATAAGTGTATAGTTGTGTTATCTATAGTATATTCAGCGGCATAATTATGAACCTATTGACATTCTAAAAATACATCTTCTTTTGGGGGTTTTGCAAAGTAATAAGTGCGCATTTCGGAAGATCATGTTCCATGAATACATCTAAAGTGAAACTTCAAGGAAAAAGAGACAGCCTAGGGCTCGAAACCACAACCAATGCGACGAATTGCCACAAAACATAATCCATTTACAGCGTTCCAAACAATTTACAACAGAATCAAATAAGTTCCAAATCCAATTAAACATAAATAAATTGCCACTGATTACCGGAATAAACGTCAAAATGCAATTTAGATCGCTTGCTAAATCTAGACACGAAATACTGTTATCTATTAACTCTTTTTAGAATGCGGAGGGAGCAGGTACGCGAGCTAATACGGTTTTGATCGAGGTTTCGTATCATGTAGAGGGGATTCGACGAGAGCGTCGACCGAATCGATCGTTTGATTCGTTCCTAGAAATGGAACTAGGGTTTTTGTAGTGTGCGAAATAGGGGGGGGGGGGGGGGGGTGGGGGGGGGGGGGGGGGGGGGGGGGGGGGGGGGGGGGGGGGGGGGGGGGGGGGGGGGGGTGGGGGGGGGGGGGGGGGGGGGGGGGGGGGGGGGGGGGGGGGGGGGGGGGGGGGGGGGGGGGTGGGGGCGGGGGGGGGAGAAGAGCGCGTACCTTTTCTCGAGTGGAGATCGGGGGGCGAATAAGCTTCGGCGGAGAGGACGACGAGACCTCGCACGCTGTTTTCTGAGCGGAACCAGCGCGAGACGACGCGAGGGGGGGGTTCGGGATGTTTAGTAATAACAAGTGCATCCTTCAAATAAAAATTTGAAAAACTGCAAATACCGACCCCTATTTAGTTTCAACACTGGACCTATTTTTTCACTATTTGTAGTATCCTAATAATTTAAAACCATGGGATAATTTCATCACTACCCCTTTGAAAAATCATAATTTCATGAATAACCCTCTAAACTAGAAAATATCATCAATACCCCTCTTAAAATAAAAAATGTTCACAGATACCCTTTAGGTTCACTTTCCGTCGAGTGGTCATCCAATATTTTATAAATACCAATTTTACCCCTAGCAACATTTTAAATATGTAATATTTAAGATTAATTATCTGATCAATTTTTAACATTTGAATCACATAATAATTTAACATTATTTTTAAAATACTTCAATTAAAGATCTATAGTCTATTAAGTNGCAACATTTTAAATATGTAATATTTAAGATTAATTATCTGATCAATTTTTAACATTTGAATCACATAATAATTTAACATTATTTTTAAAATATTTTAATTAAAGATCTATAGTCTATTAAGTTTAATAGCTAAATCTCATTATGATTTTTCGCTTTTAAATTATACATAGTTATAATGCAATTTGTCCATAATAGAATTCAACATTAACTATTTAAAGATTTATTTTTAAAAATATTATTAAAATAACTCACATATCTCATGCTAAAAATATTTTGATATCAAAATTTTCGATATTAGAGTATTACTTATATGATTTGCTCAAACAAAAAATTTTATGAAATTGCCCCTTAATTATTTGCTATCAAAATAATACCTAACCTTTTTAGGGCTAAATTAGTCATTTTGTAACTCAACCCTTGTTTAACCAAACTTTAACCATGGTTATAGTAACAGCCGTTAGAAGGAAGGGTAATTGTGAAAATTTTTTGTATTTGAAGGGGTATATATGATATTTTCAACTTTACAGGGGTATCTACGATATTTACATATTTGAGAGGGGTAGTGATGAAATTGCTTAAAATATATCAATTTAGTGTCTTGTGGTTTTATTTTTATCTTTTTATTATTAATTTTACTAATTTTTCTCATTAAATCGGTGACAAAGTTAAAAGTAAAAAATACTAAAGTGAATATTCGATAAAGCTAGGTAGGGTGTCTGAAGTTTTTGTATTATTATAATAAAATATTAACGAAAAAACTGACGAAAAAATAAAAACAAAACCACAAGACACTAACTAGATACATTTTTAAACCACGGGACACTAAAGTGAGAAAATACAAAACCACAGAGGTGGTATTTGAAGTTTATCCAAAATATATATATATATATATAATTTTGGAAGCATGGTTTCCAGAGTAAACCATAAACCGCCATGTGGCGCATTTTCATGAGAAGTTCTAATATAACTTGATAATAGTATTACTTATTGTGTTCCAATATTATATATATAAAGCAGTTATGAGAAGTTCTAATATAACTTAATAATAGTATAGCTTATTGTGTTCCAATATTATATATATAAAGCAGTTTCATAAAAAGTTTAAATAGGTAATAAATTACTTAAAAATTATAACTAAAAGTTTGTAACAACACTACCATGCATCGCATGGGTCAATTACTAGTATATATAAAAACGGTGAATAATTCATTGCATTCGTGATTATAACTATAGTACAATTGCAACTACAAGTACCTAGACAATTCCTTAATCTAAATTTAGTTTGAGATTACAGTCTAAATACGCATATTTTCATGCCTCGAAGGTTCAAAAAATTTAGAAGTACTATTGATCTGCTCCTACAAAATGATATTGAAAATAGACAAGGAAATAGATTTCTTTAACCCTTCAAAGCAGAAAAAATATATATTCGAACAGCGCAACTTCAAATAAAAAAAAATATATTTGGAACTGAGCACATAAAATCCAAAAAGCAAAAAAAAAATTGAGAGCACTATGTCCTAATATGGGCTAAGTTAAGGGGGTATCAGTACATTTGCACCAAAGCAATATTCTTAGCATATACCCTGGGCCAATCCAAAATAGTTCGAAAGCTTCAACTGGTCTGGGAGATAATGGGCCGGCCCAATTAATGGAGCTCTTCTAACGAGAGATGCTACTACGCGGTGTGAGCGATCTCTTTGTGAGCTCTTCTTCCTCCGATTCGAAACCCTCGAGGGCTCTTCTCGATCGAACGACCTAGGGTTTAGAGAGATCTCCGCGAGCTCGATCGATACCCTCGGAGATGGACCTCGACGAGTACGATTACCTGGATGAATCAGTGGAGGACGCTCCCAGGAGCAAAAGGACGAAGGAGGAGGAGGCGCATCGCGATGGGTCGCGGCGCCGCCGCGAACACGATAAGGAGCTCGGCGGAGAGGATGAGAAGGAGAAGAAGAGGTCGAGGGCGGAGTGGGACGATCGGGAGCGCTCGTCGCGGCGCGAGAAGGAGCGGCACCGCAGCGGCGAGAAGGAGCGCGAGAGGGACGAGGGGCGCCGGAGCGGAGAGAGGGAGCACAGGGAGAGGGATAGAGATGAGGAGAGGGAGAGGGAGAGGAGAAGGGAGAGGGAGCGAGAGAAGGAGAGAGGAGGAGAACGAGAGAGCGAGAGGGAGAGGAGAAGCAGTAGCAGGTCGAGGATGCACGATCGAGAAATTGAGAGAGTATTTGAGAGGTCCAGGAGTAGAGATAGTGCACGTAGAGAAAGAGAACTAGAGAGAGAAATCATAGAAAGCAGGTATTGATTCAACTCTCTCTTTCATTTCCATAATCTTTCACCATTATGATCTATTGAAATTTCCATATCATGAACTTTATTTGCTATTTATGATTGAACTCCTACTCATTAGAGCTAACAGTCGTTTAGTTTAAATTGCATTTTATTATTGTAATCACGTCACAAAATTACAAGTTAGAGCATTGAGGAAGCACTTGGAACTTTGTTTTACGCCGCAGACCAATAACATATATGACTTAAGCAATCGTCTAGGAAGGAAAAAAGGTGGGAGTTGAAAGCGTAAAGTAGGCTTCGGATGTTAGAGAAATAATCTGAACCATGATATGCCACTGATGATTTTCCTTAGGACTTGTGTTCTGTGCAGTTCCAAGTACTTTGCAAATATGCCTAAACAAGAAATAGTGCTTGTTATTAGAGAAGTGTGTAAGTTTTAATACCCCCGATTCAGGAGGTCGAGGGAGAAAAAGGAGGTGGTGGAACCTGAAGCTGATCCAGAAAGAGACCGGAGAACTGTTTTCGCTTACCAGGTATCTCGTATCTGTATGGACTTTGCATTTTGCGAATATTTGTTCCAGCATATACTTAATATATTTTGTTCTTTTACTTTGTTTCACATGACAGATGCCTTTGAAAGCTACAGAGAAAGATGTTTATGAATTTTTCTCTAAAGCAGGAAAGGTTAGTTTTTATCCTTTAAATGCCTTTTTTTTTTCTTTTTTTTTTTTAAAGCAATGTGGTCTTTGTGATTCTTTTTTGTTGCACTTATCTGCCTGCTGAGTTGGTAGAAGGTGCATTCTATCATTAATGCTTCCTTCCCTGTAGCAGGGGATAATTTGAATCACTATTTGCAAGTTACTTCTCTTTGTAATAGTATCATATCAGTTTTGATATGATACTGGCGTGTTACTGGGTCCTTTATGTTGTAAGTTCTGCACATTACTGCTGACAATTGAAGTTGAAGCTCTAAATACTTCAAAATTTGCAGGTCAGGGATGTTCGCTTGATTATGGATCGAAATTCTAGGCGGTCAAAAGGAGTTGGGTATGTTATATCAATATATTGCGCATTTATGTTTGCATTAAAAGCCTTGTTGCCCATACATTTAATGCCTGTATCAGCAAAATACAATTACCTCATCTACTGAGTCTATGCTTTGGTAGCCATCAGATTTATTTTGGCTTGTTTCTTGTTTGGTTGCCACCATCTACTTTTTGCTCGTTTCCTTTCTATTTGAGGAGGAGATTGTTTGATATCATAAGAAAATGCCTCATTTATTTCTATTTTGGCCTATTTGCAGTTACATCGAGTTTTATGATGCAATGTCAGTCCCCATGGCAATAGCTCTTTCTGGACAACTGCTTCTTGGTCAACCAGTGATGGTTAAACCTTCTGAAGCTGAAAAGAATCTTGTTCAGACAAATACTAGTGGCTCTACAGGTGCGGTGGGTGGAGTTGCTGCGAGGAAAATTTATGTAGGCAATCTACCTGTCAATATGACAGAAGATCAACTTCGTCAGGTAAGCGCAACGACATGCATCTGCTGAGATGTCACTAATTGTCACATATTAGTGGACAATGTTGTGCAATTTTTTTTTTTTCTCGTGTGCATTTATTTTTCTTGTATATAGTTAGAACAGAGAATATACTCTTTCTTAATTTTGTTTGGTTGGGTAGTTTTGTATTTGTTAGTGGAATAAGGCTAACTTGCATAAGCTATTCTGAAATTCTTATGCTGAAATTTAAGCTCCAATGGAAATCTCATTCTTTGTATAGCATGTATAAGTTGCAATTACCACTTAATGCTTTATTAGTAATAATGTTCTCTATTTACATCAGTCTGGGCTTCGGAACATAGATTTGCAAGAATCATCACAATGGGATGCTGGTTGTGTTAAATTGCAGAATTGGTAATTCTCATTTACTTTCCCCAACTGGCATCGATTTGAATGGTGTTGTATGTTGCAAAATCTTGTAATAACTAGAGTTGTATTTTGTCTTTTAAGATATTGTTTCTTTCCTTTCTTTTCTTCACACATGAGTTGATAACTTAGTCTATTTTGTCCTTCTGATTAGGTCATATGCACCCCGACTCAATCATATACATGTGGCTTAGTCGTGATTGCTGAAGATATATTCTGCTCTGTCACTTTTGGGTGGTTAAATCACTTTGATCCTTTTGATAGGGAGACAAGGTTTCAATGAAGTTTTCTAGTTCTGTTGAAAGTGGAGTTCCACTCTTCTTGATTAATAGATGCTTAGCTTAGATTTCTTTCTCGATTTCACGTGATTTTGTTTTGAGGAAATGTCACTGATTGATACTTTCTCTGCCATGTTAATTTTTCCTATAGGGTGTAATTGCATTTGCTGGATTGCTGCTTACTTCTTGGCCACTGCGTTGCGGCTACTGACCTTAAATAATTTTCACATAAATAAATTTAAATTCCGTAGTGTGTATCACATTCTGCTATGTTCGTTCTTTCAGGTTTTTGAGCCTTTTGGTCAAGTTGAACTTGTGCAACTGCCACTTGACCTGGAGAGTGGCCACTGCAGAGGCTATGGGTTCGTTCAGGTTTGTGTGTGCGTGTGCACTGCTTCTTCTGTTTTTTCTTTTCATTTTCACGGAATTTAAGTTTATACTTGCTGGCATACTGTTTAACCTTGGCAGTTTGCTCAAGTGGAATTCGCAAAGGCAGCTCAAACTTTGAATGGAAAGCTGGAAATTGGTGGCCGTACTATTAAAGTAAGTACTCATTTCTTTATAGCTTTAGTAACTCGACTTTCTTCTGTGTCCTTTTTAACATATGTAAATGTCTCAAAACAAAGAAAACCCTCGTGGATCCCCTGGATTATTTATTAGGCAAATAAATGATGACATTAATTTTCTTTGAATAGGTATCTTCTGTCACAGATCATGTCAGTGGTGGTGATGCTGCAACAAATGCTGCTGCTGACTTAGATGACGATGAAGGTGGTGGTTTGGTGAGTAAGACAATTGCCCTTTCATTTTTTGTGTTCTTTTTGAACATTTGAATATGATGCTGATATGCTTGTAATAAGATGTTCTGTTTTATAGGTCGATATTTTAGGTGTCATGTGGAGCTTGACTGTCATCTCTGCTTGATTTGATTATGCAACCCAAATTTTGAGATTATTTTTCTGTACAAGGCAGTAGCTTAGTCTTCTATAGTTGTCTTATACTGACAGATATGTTTTGGCTCAAGCTTGCATATTAACTCGTTATTGTATTTTGGACTGTACAGTCCTTAAATGCTCGAGCTCGGGCTTCACTAATGCAGAAATTGGATCGAACTGGAACTGCTACAAGGTATATATCAATTTCAGAGACTCTTCTTTGATATTTGGGCCTTTCTCATGTAGTTTTCTGCATAGCCATCGATTTACGAATGTAACCCTATAACTTGAATTTAATAAATGTTCTTCAAATTGCAGTTTTGTACAGAATTACTCTTATCTCAGCCGGAAAGTCATCAAATTTATGGGAAAAGTTGATTTTGCAGCAGAACGTAACTTAAAGACATGAATTTTTGCATGTTCAGGGGTGTATACAGCATATATGAAAATTCAGATTTTCTTGGGGATTTGTGTAAAATTGATGAATTTGCAGGAATATGTATGAATGTAAATATATCTTTCTTTCTTTTAGCTGATTTACAGCCATGTAATGCAGTATTGCAGAGTCGCTTGGCATCCCCATTGCTATAAATGGACGAGCTGTTGCACCCACATATATATTAATAAAATATAATAACCATACTCACTTGTCAACAAAAATATGTTTCCTATTTACAGACTGATCCAGATTTTGATTTGGACATCAAAGACGAGGTTGAAGAAGAATGTTTGAAGTTTGGCCCAGTGAAACATATTTTTGTTGACAAGTGAGTATGGTTATTATATTTTATTAATATATATATATATATATATATATATATATATATATATATATATATATATATATATATATATTTCTGGTCAGTTGTTGGTGGTTGAGTACATGCAGTCTAACTGTAGATTTGTCAAGGCTGATGTTTAGGTTTTTTCTAGGGCCTGTTTGGGTGCGTGAATATCTTGTTTAGCATATTCCTTTCATTCAAAGAAAAGGCATATTATAATTGATTGATGCCTAGATAGATTTCAAAGAATATATGGCCTCTGAAATATTTTTCTCAGAATATGATAAATCGCCTCTTAGTACTACCTTGCAAAGTCGGAGTTGTTGCATTTCATAATAGAGAAAACTGAATTCCTATGTTACGATGACAAAAGAAAACCTTCATTCTGAACAAGTTGGCACCTGGGTAATTTGGCCAAATAGGGTTAATGGGAACAGGGATATATATCCTCTACCAGAACTGTACTACTAGGTGGATATAACTGTGTTTGCTTGGGGAATGGTGGGATCGTCTGTAACAGTTGGATCCTGATGGAGATATTGCAGCTCCATCTTTCTCCATTGAAATGCTATTCCTGGGAATAGAGCTTCCCATGGTTGTTTGGTTTAAAATACGAGCCACAAAGGCTCTGTCTATCAACTAGCTTGTTCTAGTTCTGAGGATTTTCTAAACGTGATATTCCTTGTCATCCTGGTTTTATTTTCTTTACCATGTACTTCGCATTAATGACAGGAACAGCAAAGGCCATGTTTACTTGCGATTCGACTCTGTGGCATCGGCAGCTAATTGCCAGCGTGCAATGCACGGAAGATGGTATGCACGGAGGTGTATATCCGCTATATATATGGTACGATTATTTTGCTTCTTACGCATTGTTATTAACTTTCTGTAGTTTTTGTTTTGAAGTTACTCTGCGTGTTGGAAAAATAAACTTAAAAAAAAAAAAAACTCATCAAAAAGACCTGATCCCCAACCTGTATTTTTACGCCAGTTTGGAGCTTTTGTTGTTGCAGGAAGCTGAAATAAGCTTCCGAGTCCCGAAGCAAAAGTTTCCATCTGGATCTACTTCTACTGCAGCGGGAAGCTAAACCGATAGTTTTAACAAGTACTTTCAAATACCTCGGTTTAAAAAGCACTTCTGCAGATGTTCCAGCTGAGTCAAAACAGGTCCTTGGGAAGAAAAAGGAATTTAAACACATGTTTGACCGTCAATAAGAACACAGAGACAACCAATATCTCCTCCAATAGCTGATTTGTTTTCCTTTTTCGATTTTGTTCATTTTCCGCAGCGACCTCAGGAGTACGAAGCCAAGTTCGGGAGCTCTTAGGAATCGCTTTTGCATATTGAGCAGTACAAGTATCTTCTACTTTTCCGTTCGGCCATTGAAGCACTCATTCATCGAAGCATATCGGGCAACTGTTTTGGTTTAGCGGATTAGATTTTGTTACTAAGGGCAACACATGGATCGCATACCGAGTTGAATATTTTGTCATGGCCCATTGGCATCACATTTACTTTGTTTTGTAATTGAGAGCTCAGATGAAACTGTCTTTCTGTGATCTAATTTCTATGTAGTTTGAGCAAGAATACTTGATTTTCGGAAATACTAATAATTTTCTTTACTATATGTAGATTTGTTTTTTATTGATGGTGTTTTTCTACTGGGATACTGTTTGAGCTCTATTGTATACAGCACATATTTTGCTTTACGAGACGGAAATATGGGTGTAGTTATAATTGTTGTATTTTTAATCATATGCATCTCTAATTATATTGGTTTTATAATTTATATTTATATCCAATTCGTCGGGGTTAAAATTGCAGAGACCTCTCGTCGAGCTATTACTTTGTATATTTGTGATCTAATTCCAACTATTTAACAAAGTGTATTCCTACAGAATTTAAATTGTACAAAATGGTGCTTGTTCATTTAAAATATAAAATATATAATCACGCAATTAAATACATTCTAGTTCAAATATAATTCTCCGTTGTTGTAATCTCATCAATTTTAATCTGATTTTAATAATGATTTTAAGTTGATCTAATTTAATTAATTTATTCCCTGCAGTTAAATCCCAATAAAACAGAATTATCTAATCCCTATTTATTAAGCCTTAAAATCCATGATGATGCTCTATAAAGTTATAGGTGGCTTATAACTCCACCTGTGCCTCTGTAATAAGATTCCAGCCACGTGTCGGTTCCGAATTCGGTTTCCTGTTCTCCCCTCGCGTGAGGTGACCGGGAATAGCCGGTTTTGACTTCGCCCTAAACGAAAAACCCTATCCGCTTAACTCCCTCTCCACTATAAATACTCTTCGCTCCATCAAACCCCTCTCCCTCGGCGCGGAATCGAGCGAAAAAAAAGAGAGAGAACGTATACCGAGTCTTTCCCTCTCTCTCTATCTTCTCTCTCTACCCCCCTCTCTCTCCCATCCTCCGTGGAGCAAGGGATCCGAGATTTGTACAAGAGGTAACGAAAACCCTATCTATTTGATCGATTCGTCCCTTCTCCTTTGGCCTTTTCCGTAGAAATTTGGGCTTTTCGGGAGTGATTTAGGGCTTTGGTGTTGGATTTGTAGATGGATCGGTACCAGAGGGTGGAGAAGCCGCGATCGGAGACGCCGATAAAGGAGAACGAAATCAGGATTACGGCGCAAGGGAGGATGAGGAACTACATTAGCTACGCCACGAGCTTGCTCCAGGTGATCCCTCTCTTCCTTGTGGATTTCCTAGTTTAATGATGGATAAATAGTTTTTCTTTTACGAATTAAATCCTGTTCAGTAGGTTAAGACAAAGTCTTTGTTTTAGTTTTTAACAATAGGTAATATAAGTTAATGTTTGATGCATATGATAACCTATGTAGTTTGTTATTAATTGCTGTGCACTCTGATTAATTTTGTTTTTGTAAAGGGCAATTTTTTGTTTGTGTTATATATCACTGGTTTGCTGCTCCTGTGTGGTGGTTGTGTGTTCCCATTGTATTTAAGGATGCATTAATATCTCTTATGTTGCTCTGCTTAAAGTATGGTAAGAGAATTAATTATTTGGTGAACATGTATTTAAGTCTATCCCTCATAGTACTACTTAGCTAGGCCCAGCAATTATGTGTGCTTCTGATGTTGATACTTGTATCTTATAAGGATGACCTCATGGGGACAAGTTGTCAGAGTCCAGATCTGCTTCTTAAAAAGGAATTATAAAAAGGAATCATTGTTACCTATAATTCAAGGTTGTTTTTTTCTGTTGGAAAGCATTGGTCTCCAAGTATTCTAAAATTCTTTTGATGATAGTATATGGAACGTGACACAAATTAGATGTATTAAAATTTAACACTATACCAATCCGAACCCTTCTCTATTTGCCTGCTTTTGTTATTTTTTTACAAATTTGGCGAGTCATTGGCGTAAGCATTGATGTAGAAGTGGATGGCTGCGATTGATTATAAGACCATTCTGACTGAAATTACTCGGTTTTTCCTTTTAAACTATTATTCTAACAAATCTGAGCAGAATAAAGACATTAGGGATTATGATATGACGGGTAAGCCTGCTACAGGAGACAGCTGTTACAGTGGCATTGTCGCAACGGTTGATGGCCAACAATGTACCAGCCGTAATGAGAATTTGGATGCAATATGTGAATAAGTTGTTCTAAGTACCTGGGAGGAATTAGTAGCTAGCTACATTTTGTGATGAATAGAAATATTTTTCTGTTGAGGCTTAGGCACTCTGCTTCTCAGTTATAGTACATAAAAAATGAAATTTCTCTAGCTCATCATACCTATGGCATATGTGATTTCCGAAAATACATTTCACAGTCCTGCTCTTGTGTTGCTGGATGAAGGTTTTGGACAGTGCGAGGAGTAATCATTCTCTCTATTCATCATGCCCCTATTATGTATATTCGTGAAACATTAACTCCCTTAAGAAAGATTCTTGTGCTCTTTTGTATATCTGGATTGAGACTTCATTGCTGTTGCTAACGTTTCTTCCCATGTTCTATTAGGAGAAAGGTTCGAATGAAATCATTATCAAAGCCATGGGGAGAGCTATCAATAAAACGATTGTAATTGTGGAGTTGATCAAGGTCAAAGCCTTTCCTAATTTCCCTTCTTAGCATGCATAAAATAATTCCCCTTCAGGCCTTGTACCTCTTTATCCTTTTATGAGATAAGATATGTTGTTACTTAATTTGAAAGTTCTGCTTCACTTGGCAGAGAAGGATTGCAGGGCTGCACCAGAACACGACAACTGAATCTATTGATATAACTGACACATGGGAACCATTGGAAGAAGGCCTTCTGCCGTAAGAAGCTATTTATTTGGTTATTTTTTGTTTTAATTTGTTTCGGTTCATGAGCTGATTCATTAACTTGTCACAGACTTGAGACTACCCGCCATGTATCAGTTATAACTATAATGTTGTCGAAAAAGGAGCTGGATGCATCTTCTCCAGGGTAAGTAGATTATTTGTATTCTAGTAAAATTGTCTCCTCACATGAGGGACCAGGGTCATTGCTTAATAAGGAACACAATTTATTTACTGCTGAACTTCATCATAGCACCTTATTAATTGGATGCACTTGTGTACTGCCCTGTCTTTGCCCTTTAGTACTCTTTAATACATTAAGTACTTTAGATTGTTTTTGCTTCTTCTTTTTTTTTTAAAGAAAAACTTGGGCCATATAGTATTTTCTGAAGTACTCAAATTTCCTCATCCACTAAATATGACTTGCTAATGCATGTGACCTTGTGTTTACCCAGCTACCAGCCACCTATACCCGCTGATCAGGTGAGGCCATTGGCAGAGTTTGACTATGAAGGAGGTAAAATTCTTAAATTAGTTGGCTACTACTGTTTAATGTGTTTTTATTTATATTATATTACATTTAAGTGTTCATATTGCTTGTGTTGATATAGGGCACTTCCCACCGAGTGGCCGTGGAAGAGGACGCGGTGGCCGAGGAAGGGGCAGGGGTAGAGGTATGTTCTTTTTAAGTTAGAAAACGCATCCTAAAATTTGAATAATCATATATTCTCATTTCTCAGTAGTGGATATTAGGAAATCATGTTGCATTGTCACCCAAGAAAGAAGAGAAAAGGAATCAATTGCCATTTGGCATTTTAGTGGCATTTTTGTCGCAGTAATACTTCACTTTGTTGAGTGGTTCATTTCCTTTGGCATGTTAGAAGAAGCCACGGGCAGGACGTGCTCTTTTTTCTTTGTCATCCAATTTGAATGGACAAAAATCTAAAGTATCTTTAAGTTCATTAGACATCTGCCATGATATTCATTCATACACTATAATCAAGACTGCTTGTGGCTTTTCTTTGAGCTCCATATTGTTCCAGAGCAAATTAGCGTGTACGAGAGCACACTGCTTAATAATTTAATTACGATACAGGAATGAGCAATGGGGTGGCGAGTTATGAATATGATGGAGAGTGGGATGGTGGACGAGGATATGGTGGGAGAGGGAGAGGGCGTGGTAGAGGTCGTGGTTCCTTCGGACGCGGAAGAGGTTATTATGGTGGCTATGGTGGCAGAGATATGTATCAGGAATCAGGTGGTTATGATGACGGTGAGCTCGACGCGCCGCCTCCACAAGGAAGTGGTGAGCTCCGCGCACCCACTACCCTCTGAGGGGGATTATCTTGCGAAAGCAGTTTATATTTGGTTTCAATATACGGTCACTCACATTCTTATCACATCTAAGTTTACTATTCTTGGTATATCTTCATGTAGGGCGTGGCCGCGGAGGAAGAGGCCGAGGACGCGGGCGTGGGCGTGGTCGAGGTAGATCAGATGCACCGCAGTAGACGAAGATCTTAGCCTCTCCTCCGCTTTGCAAGATTGATATCCGTGTCCCGTACTTTCCTCCCGATGTTTCAATATTTAATTTAGACTTTCCTCGGTCGTGTAACTTAAAATGCGCATGTATTCTACTGGAGACGTTATTTGCTGCTTGCTACCTCGGCGATGAGGGGCTAGTTGTGGTTTTGTAGTCTAGGTTTTAATTTAACCCCCGATTTTAATGTTTTCCTGAATCATGTTTTATGGTATTCAATTGTGAAGATTATTAGAGCTGGGGCCATTCTTTAATTTTTTTTTCTTCTTTAGACGCGTGGGCCTTCTTTTGCTGCTTCTGGTATTTGTGCGAACTTTTTGCAACCTGCTTTTGCACAAAGTGCTTGTTGAGTCTCTCTTCTGAAACAACTTAATTTCTATAGATTGAACCCAAATAAATAGCTTCTCGTGAACCCAAAATCAAAAGCTTTTACATGATTACCGAAAGGACTCTTCTCTGTTGGGTGTCATCTTGCATCAATGATCCGTGCATGTTTTGTAACTAAGCTCAATGACACTATTATAAACATAATAATGTCAAAAATATTATAATTTTGGTGTGAAGTTATTTGTGGTACGAGCCACATGGTGTTAGAGTTACTATGCTTCCGATAGTGTATAGCTATATGTTGAGATCAAAATGGGTTCTCTTTTTCTTTCCTTTTTTTCTTTTTTTTTTTTCTTCTTTTTAAAGTCATCTGTAGATTTCTTATCTCAAAACCTTCTGTAGAGCTGATACAATATATTAATATATATTGAAGAAGCTGGAGCCTCGATATTTTTTTTTAAAAAAAATTGTAACGCACTACCAGTGCTCAAATCCGAAACCTCACAAGTGTACTCTCCATAGAAAACAATCACTATTGGAGAAAGGAATAACAACATCTAAAAAATACAAGAACAAATTTTAAAGTATTATTTTAATATAAAGTTTACCAAATTGCTGATAATTAGATTCTACCATTTCATACATTACCACATAATTACTGTGAGGGATACTCTTTCTAATTGGCTTTCTTAACCCGACCCGTTATCAGCCTACCTTTCTTTTAATTGGCTCGGTCCATTAATGACGTGGCACACCACGCCCACCAAAACTAACTCTTCTCCTCCAACATAAGGTTATCCCGCAACAGCGAGGAGGGGAAAAAGAGAGAGAGAGAGGAAGAAGAGAGAGAGAGAGAGAGAGCGTAGAGTAGTAGCAAAGCAAAAGGTGTGTTCGACGATGGATCTCTCCCAACTCCACGACGCCCTCGCCTCCAAATCCTACGACAAGGTCGCCGATCTCTGCGACGAGCTCCTCCTCCACGTAATCCCCGATCCCTCCAATCCCTAGAATTTTTTTTTTTTTTTTTGGAAATTTTCTAGGGTTTTTTCTAAGGTTTTTCTAGGGTTTTTCACCATACGAATCCGATCCCCTAGCAGGTTGCTTCGACGGGCGTCTCATACCACGAGGAATGGCCCTACGCTATCCACCTCCTCGGCCACCTCTACGTGAACGATCTGTGAGTTTAATGCTTTTTTTTTTCCGGTAATTTCCACATAATTTTTGGGGTAATGTTTGATCGGGAGATGTGGTGATTTATTGTTTGGTTTTAGAGATAGTGCGAGGTTTCTGTGGAAATCTATACCGCAGGGGGTCAAAGAGAGCCGTCCCGAGCTCGTCGCAGTGTGGAAGATCGGGCAATGCTTGTGGACTCGGGATTATGCTGGGGTTTATGGCGCTCTTCGTGGATTTGAGTGGAGTCCTCTAGTCGTAGGCATCATTAATGCCTTTTCCGGTGAGTTTAATCCGTCCGTGTTGCTCTCGCTGCAGGTTGTGAGTGTAAATTGTATAAATTGCTAACAGTTAGGGGCTTTTCCAGTTTAATTCCTTTGTTTAGTTGCTTATAGCTTGTTTAACGTCTATACTTCGATATGTGCAAATAGTTTGTTGCATTGATATGATTGAGTATTCATTTATTTTTGGTAGGAATGGAAACATCAGAGCACAATTTGGTATTGTCAAATTCTTTGAGATTCAATGCATTTAGGATAGGATTTAATTATTTATGCTGTTTTTTGGGCCAACTTTTTCGTCATGTTTTTGTTTGCAAACAGAAAATGGAATCATAGTAATAACATTTTTTTTTTTTTAGTTTTGAAGCAAGCTGACGATAGTACGGAGAGTCCATTCTGAAAGTTCTCTTAACTGCAAAGAATCTGAGGGAAACAAGCAGGAAAAAATAATCATTTGCAGTTTCATGCTAATATTATAGAATCAAACTGTTTACTGTAAGTAGTTTGAATTAGTTATTATGATTGCTGATGATGATTAATTGGTATTATATAGGTCTATAAGTCTATTATGGGCGAGGATGAACTTTTATGTCGCTAGCCAAATATTCTGGTTTTTCACAGATGACTAGCTAGCTCATAACAGTTTTCTTTTCCAGTTTATGCCATCGACAGCTTTTATGTTTCATGTTAATCATATGGACTTTCACATTTGTTAATGTTCTTGTTACAGGGTTTGGGTTCACAATTGGCATAGTAACAATTTAAGCTGACCAAAGTTACTAAAGTGAATTACTTGCTTATGTTGTGATAGCAATGTTATTCAGTATATACTCTGGATGTGTGATGATGCAGAAAACTACACGAAGAGGATGTTTCAGCTGCTAACAAATGCATATTCGACAATTAGTGTTGCCGATGTGGCTCATTTCATGGGAATGAGCGAGGAAGATGCTACTAAGTGTATGCTTCTGAATCTTTTTCATTTGAAGTAGCAAGTATGTTAGTTAACATGTGAAATGATCTGATGACCATTTTCTGAAATAGTTAACTGCTTAGTTAGAGTTGGTCTATGGGTGTATAGTTCTTATTACAATCATTCATGTGCTTTGGTGGAAAAAAAAAATTACACAGTTAATGATGGTACGGTACGAAGCACCCTATAAAAACTCTTTTTTACAATTTTAGTTGGACTTCTTTTGCAATTAATATATATTCACTGCAGAAGAATAATGATGGTACGGCACAAAGTACCCAATAATAACACTTTTTACAATTCTACTTGGACTTCTTTTGCAATCAATATGTATTCACTGCATAAGAATCTATTATCATTGCCATTTCTAAAAGTTCATTTACTTCCTGCTGCTGTATTCTGAATATTATGGCTGCTTTTTCATCAGAAATATCATAATCACCAAAGAGTGAAACCGTTTGTACAGTTGATTTGTTTCTCATCAGTAATGTCAAGGTCCTCTCAATGTGCTAACTCAAAAAAAAAAGCAGGAAAATCAAAATAATTTGAAAGCAGATATTACGTTGCCCTCTAATCGAGCAGAAAATTAACAGCTGATATGTTATCCTGTTAGTACTGTTGCGAATGCCGAAATGAAAAAGATGGATCGATAAATTTCAAACAAGCAGAAAAATGCTTGATAGGTTGAAGGTAGAGTAAATCAAGGAGGCTAGATGTTTGAATTAGCATGTTAACAAAATTAGAAATATCTTTTACTTGATAAATAAATGCACTTTGTATGTTATACGTTTTCGCCTTTTTGCGCTACTCAATAGATTTGGAAATTTCTGCTTCTGTTCGCACCTCCGGTAAATTATCTGTTAGTTGTAAATATCTATTTAATCAATCTGCTGTTAACTGCAGATGTACTGCAACACGGCTGGAGCTTGGATTTATCGTCTCAAATGTTTACAGTGAAAAAGCCCAAGATCATCACCGACCAGAAATTAGATCCAAGCAAACTACAGCGACTAACCGAATATGTTTTCCACCTGGAGCACTGATATCCCTCTCTCTCTCTCTCTCTCTCTCTCTCTCTCTCTCGCGCGCGCGCGCGCGTTGAGTTGATTGGTTGTATTAGTTGAGTTCTAGAGGGAATTCCCCTACTACTTTGGTTACATTTGTTGAGCGAAATGTAAGCAAGCTTGTTTTGTTTTATGCATTGGTGACCACCCTTTTTCAAAGGATTTACTGTTTATACCTCGTGGAGTAAGTGAACCTTGCGGTTCTAATTAATGTGCTAATTTTTGATTTTATGGTCCAATTATGTAGTTTCAGGTATGATATTCGTAGAAATAGTTTCTGTTTAATAACTGTTGGTAAATTCACCTGCTTTACTGTTGAAGTTGTACCTTCCTGGTAGTTTGAGGAGGGAGGGCATTTTGATGACTCTGCAGCATATGATCTATGCGTCTGGATAGTCACGTGTTGACGTTGAAAAGTAATTATATAAAAAGATCTCTTCAGAACTTTCATCAAAATTAGATTTCAGAATTGTCATCAAAATTAGATTTGATAAGAAAAACATGATAGGCAATGTCAAAAGTGATTTTTTTTTTTTTTTTTTCTGCCAAATTGTCTCGCCGAATCAGCCCCCTCGTTGGATGAGGGGCCTACACATAAAAAATGTGGCTTGTTTTAATCAGCTTGCAATGTAGGGGGTTTTTTATCAATGGCATGTGCTAAACTGCTAATTCAATGAGCTTATTCACAATGTAGGGGTTTTTTTTTTTATACGGGGGTAGTATATTATATAATATTTACATTACATCATTTATTTTCAATCAATCATATTTTTTTTAAAAAAGATATAATAAAATATTTTTCTAAAAAAATAATAATGAGAGGTACATTTCAAGAGAATTTTTTAATTGATTGACAGCACCGCATTAATAATATAAATGTTGCCTTTTAGACTCTTTTTCATATTTGAAAAAGAGAAGAGACTAACAAAAGTGGAGCGGGGAGAATGGCAAGCATATAAAAATAAACTTTCCGATTCAATCTGGTTCAATGCAAACCTCTTTAGAAAAGCAAAATCAATTAAATAATATTATCTCGCCAAAAACAAAAAAAAAAATTTGGCCCTTCCCTTCCAATTTTTCCGGCCAGCGACCCTTTTTTTTTTTTTTTTTTTTTTTTTTGAGAGAGAGAGATAGATAGTACGCTATCCGAATTTAGGTCTCGAATACCAACAATTAAGCCCGTTGCCACTTGCTCTACGAATGGACGGTCGGTGGCCAAGGTCCCTTAATCACGGTTGAAATAATGCATCACAAGTATGATTACGTCTGATTAAGATGCAATCGACCTGTCCCATCAGTCACGTGCACCGTCACGTGCATCATCTTATCCGTCGGATCCATCACGTGCATCCCACAGCATCCCCCATCTTAAAAACATAGGCACCAACGGTAAAGCAGAATCCATCCAATCCCATCGCTCCACGTGGCAGCTCCCTCGCCCTTTTCATTGGGCGGGAAACCCAAGCGCACGCAAATTTCCCCCAAATTCAAAAGTTTTCGAACTCATCGTCCCCTCCCACTCCCTCCCCCAAATCAAACGCTCGCTCCCACGCGAATTCTCGAAGAATCCGATCAATGGATGATCCAGAGGTCGAGTTCGATCTAATTAATTGCTGGTTTTCTCCAATTTGCTCTTAATTCCTTCTTCTTCTTCTTCTTCTTCGATCTGAATCCATGGATTTCAAATCCATGAGTAGGAAAGAGCTCCAAGCGCTATGCAAGGAGCATCGCCTCCCCGCGAACACCACCAATTCGATCATGGCCGAGAGCCTCGCCTCGCTTCTCCAGGTTCGTGGTGTTTCGATCTCTCCCTCCCTCTTTTTCCCAACTTTTTGTGAATTTTCTAACCCTTAATTGAAGTTTGTGTTTAGTGATGTAGTTATGATGCTAATTATTGTTACAGGGTAGTGATAAGATTAAGCGGAAGGGTTGCTTGAAGGGCTCCGGCGGAAGCAGCGGCGATGATGGCGGAGGAGGGAGGCGGCCTGCGAAGAAGGTCACCTTCACTTTACAAGAGGAGGTGCTTCGATTTGGGGAATCTAAAGCAATACGATCTCCCGAGAAGAGGAGATCTAGTCGTAGAAGATCTGTAATTGGTTCTGAACTAATCGATTTAAGTAATGGAGCGGAGGAGATGAGGAGTACAAGGTCGCGTTCCGCAACAGGTTCAGTTTCATCCTCTGCTGTGGCCGAGGTTGAGCGCGATCGTGTTTCGGTTGGAGATTCACATTTAGGAAGAACCCAAGTGAGGAGAAGGGGTAATTCAAAGGATGAAGGTGAGAAATTGGAGAAAAATGAGAAAACTAGGAGAGGTGAAACCCGTAAACGGAGCAGAGGTGTGGATTACAGTGGAGAAATGTGTGGTCATGTAGGAAATTCTAATCTTCGTGGAGAAGAGCCTCCTCTCCGGCGATCGAGGCGTAACCTTTTAAAATCTGAGAATTCTTTAGTAGCAAATGGGAGCATAAGATCTGGCGAAGGGATTGAATCTACGGACAAACTGGGGCAAAATGCTTCAGAAATTAGCAATGGCGAAGACAAGAACTACTCATCTGTGCACCAGGAAGATGAGAGTTTAGCAGTTGGAAGGAGAAAGTTGCAAAGAAAACAGAAGAAAACTGATACTGAAGCTGAAAGGGACACTGAAACTTGGCCCTCAAAACATGAAGCTCCTATGAGAAGATCAACACGGAAAGTTATAGTGTCTAATGTGCTTGAGAAGGGTAATACTTCATTAGCAGGCGGGAAAAGAGAATCAAAGAGATCAGGAGCTAGATGTGCCTCGAAAAGAATTGCTACTACAAGTTCTGAAGATGAAATTCCATTGTCTGATGTAGAAACTGAAGAGGAGACAAAAACAGTCGTGGAGACAAATGAAGGTCCGAGACGTTCAAGGCGCAATGCTTCAAAGCATACTGTAACTGGAGTTGAGATTACTCTTCCTGTCACCGAGAAAGGAATAAATGGTGGTATTATTAATGGTCGCAAAAACTTAAAGAAGCGTCATCCATCTGAAGTAGATGTCTCTACAGTTGTAACTGAGAATTTGATAGCTAAAACGGCGAATAAAGTGAACACATTGCAGAAGCAGCAGAGCGATGAAGTTGTAGAGGAGCCATTTGTAGAAGCTCGTGTTGCTAGTTGTGAAACTTTTGGAGAAGCTGAAGCTTTAGAAGGTCATAGACTAAATGAGGAGCCGAAAAGGCGTTCAAGGCGCAATATTTCAAAATATAAGTTATGTGCCCCTGCTGATGAGATTACTGAGAAGAAGAGAGAGGTAAAAAGAACAAAAGCAGCTCTTTTGGTACAAGCCATTCCTGTCCTGGAGAGTGAAGCTGATGAGGTAGTTGACAAGGCAACACCGCAAGATGATCTTAGTCTCAATCAAGATAATGACAATTCCTGCCAAGAGAGCATCAGGAATGCTGTTACTAATGATGCATCAGATCATAAATTATTGGAAGAGACTCCTAAAATGTTGGACATGAATGATGAGGAGGGCTTGGTCATAGTAATTAGTGGTAAGAAACAATCAAGTCAGAATCCAAATAAAGAAGCTGAAAATTGTAAATACGGGGATACTGTTTTCTTAGAAGAGAGCAATACAGCTGAAAAGTTGGATGGATCAATTAATAAGCAGGATAACTCTGAGGAAATGGAATACGATGATGGAGAAATTTCTATCCCCAGGTGTCTTGATACATCTTATGAAATAATTGAGACTACTGTAGATGACAATGTATGTTTAAATCCTGAGTCTGTTCTGGATCATGATGGTGTAACAGAAGTTGATTCAGAAACTCTTTCTCATGTTGATATGAAGGATTCTGCTTCATCAGCTGATAGAAAGAAACTTGAAGAGCAGATCAATAATCAATCAGCTGTGCAGTTTGTTGATGCAGAATCTGGTGGATCGATCTTTATAGTGGGCGGTAGCTGTAACTCTGAAGTTGCCATTAATTCCCAATGTACTGTTATAGGGCATTCTGAAGGATTCTCATCACAAACTGCCCCTGAGACATGTCCATTGGTTGATTGGAAAACAACTGCTACAAGTTTAAGTCATGATGCTGTTGAAGCGGCTAACGGTTGCTCACCAACTGATACTGCTAATGATCAAGGTAAACATTTAATCAGCATCAGCTTATAATTTCTCATTTGACTATATTTGATGGTTTTTATTGTTGGTTAGAACTACTTATTTATGCTACTGATTATTTACAGATGAATGTCTTCAACCTTCAAATGTCGCCATTATCAGTGAATTGGGTGACTATTCAGAAAAGCTTAAGCGAGTCAGGCCTCAAACAGGGCCTTGTAATGTTACTCCAAAGACCATTCTATCTGTTGAAAGGACACGTAAAATATGTAATCGTATGAAGGACTCCGGTCAAACTCAAATTATTGGAGAGGTTGGTGGCTCTAATGCAAGAGCTGCAAAAGATGATGTCAGTACTTATAATGGAGATGACATGTTTGTTACATCTAAAACTAAGGTGGATTCAATAAATCTTGAAGAGGCTGAAGTCCGCATGAATGAAGATCACACAAAGCTGGTGGGAAATGAGATAGCTTGCAAGCCCCACATACAAGATGACGATGATGGTAATTACCAAATTGGCTCCTTTTGATTACCAATAAGCATGTTTAAATATTCTTCTATTAAGGAATGCACTTTCATTTTTTTTGTCCTCAAGAAGTATGTTCCAAAATTCTTTTTTGTCATGCCAAACTTTGCAGGGAAATATGTCAACATTGATGAGATTTCTTTGGATTCGAGGTCACCAGAATTCGTTAATAAAGATAATTGGGTTGCACCAGGTGCACAATTACAGGCATTGGAGACCATATATAAGATGGAAACTGAAGTCTCTTTGGTCATGGCCAAGTGTTCTCCTACCGCAAGTCAAGAGAACTGTGATGAGATTGAAAGTTCCGAGTTTCAAGGTGCAATCAATCATGACAAAAGAAATGACAGAAATGTGGTTTCAATGTTGGAAGAAAAGATGAAGCCTGTGCCATTTTCATCAGAAATGAATGTTCAAAATGAATTCGAAGAGAAGAAGGCTATGGTGAAAATTACCAATGAGATTGTTGGGAAGACAGATTGTCATGAATCAGACAAACTTCCTGAAGTGAGCGATTTATTGGAAATTTCTACTTCCAAAGTTGATGAATTAGAGTGTCGTGGTGAGATGCTTGTTTCTTTGTTAACTTCTATCCAAATCCAAAAGTTTAAACTTAAGTGCCTATTTGGCCCAGTTTCTGAAATGGCTTCTTACAGCAAGTAGTGGTAGCCAAATGTTTAGCAAATAACCATTGGAGCTTTTGTTGTGGCAGCAGAAAGCTAAAATGAGCTTTTGAGTCCCAAAAGCAAAAGCTAAGTATGGAGTTTTTTTCTTTAGCTATTGTGAAAAGTATAGGGATTTTAATGGAAAAGGCTTCTATTTCTTCTTCGAACTAATCTATCTAAACAGCTCTTCTGCATAAAGATCTAGTTAGACCTAGTAGGCCTTAAGAATATATTGTGGATGGAAATACTCCAAGAGGAGATGGAAGTCATGTTGAGTGTCACTTCTTTGCTTCTCTGTATACACATTAGTAGCTTCTAACTCAACAATTTCTATGCAGCTGCAGATGATCTTTTTTCTGTCAAAAATAGGGTAACTGCATCTAGTAATAAGCGTAAGAGACAGGAGGTAGGAGCGGACTTGGGTTATACAACTTCAGTGGATCTTAGAACTTCAGATAATATGCCGGAATGTGATTTAACTTCTATTGCATTAGAAGCTAATGGAGGAGTTTCTATAGAAAAGTCTAAGGAGGCTGTACATAAAACTGCTCCCAGTTCTGCTAATACTGAGATGACAACAGCTGATGAAGTCACAGTTACATTGGAACTCAGTAGCAAAAAATTCCTTCCTGAAAATGGAGAAGCATTAGGTTTTTTAAATGAACGGCCCAACTTGAGCTCTATGGGTGCTGAATTTGCTGGTGAAAGAGATGCATCAGTGGAAGAGAGAAGCATTGTCAACAGCATGGAAGCTGAATTATTACCTGAAAATATTGAAGCTAGCGAACAATCTTCTTTTGAAATTTCTTTGATCGAAACTAAAAGCTTTAGTGGTTTTATCCAGCAAAGTTGCAGCCTAGCTTCTTGTGAATTGACAGAACATTCAGCAGGAATCTCAGCTGATAACCTTCGAGCAAAGTTTGAGGGTTGGTGTTTCTGAAAGTGCTTCATTTATTTTATTCTCTTTGTTTATAATATCCTGAATTTTTGTGAGGGTTTGTTCAATGACCAAGACTTTTCCTGTTAACCATATCTATTTAGCTGCAGAGACGCAGAAGAAACTGGATAAAACAATAGAGAAACTGTTTCTGGTGTTGTCTACCCTAAAAGATGGTAATTCAGTAGCTGGAGAAACTATTTGCACTAACGGATTTCCACTTGCTAGAGACACTGAAGAAGCTGAACGAATCCAAAGCAGCCAACTTCCGGGGTCACCGGACTGTCTTAAAATTCAGGACATGTTTGATGAACCTGATAGTCGATCCTACTTGTTTGAGAGAGGTTGTGGAAATGTTTAAAATATATTTTCCACCCTCTATCAGTTTCGAATATCTTAGAGATAGCTTTAGATAATTGTTTCCAATTGAACTTCTAACTGTTTCTTTCGCTTGTTTAAATGCGAAGTAGCTACTTTGTTTTTCTTTTATTTTTGTTTACTCAAGTTAATGAAAATTGACTACATGTTTTAAACTGACACTTGTCTTCTTACTGATTCTGCGATAGGCAACATAGAAGAAACATCTGGCACTGAGCAAGCAAGGAACACACCAAATGATATAATGCAAACATTTGAGCAGGACTTTGTAGATTATGAAGAGAATGCTGAAAGTTGCAGCATCTCTAAGAATGTTACAGAGCAAAATGGTACAGGGACAATTTCAGAAGAACAATATGAGAATGATATAGTAGATAATCATGTTACACCTGGAGCACTATTACACACTGAAGAGGGCAAACAATCTCCCTTATCTGGTTCTACTAATCTCATGTCTCTAAGTTCAAGTCACTTCCAAGGTATACAATAGCATCCTAGGCAAATTTTGAATTTTCTTTTGCATTGTAATTTTCGGTCTTGCTGAAATTTGACTTGTCCTTTCTGAATGCAGTTATTGATAAACCTGAATCACCTGGAAATAATAATGGTGGAACAGCCGTTGAATATTCATCTACTGCAAGGCATTCATTAATTGGGTTCAAGGACTTTTCCGCTGAAATTCCAGAAAATTCTTTGGTAGATCATGGCTTTGCCCTCGAAAGTATTAACTGGGAGAGTGGGAAGAAAGACTATCATGTAAACAGTGGATGTGAAAAGTCTATTGCATCCCAACCAACAGCAGATTTGAGGCATACTGATGAGCCAGATGTTGGCAATAATGAGGTGAGCGAAGATCGCATGAAGCTAGTGGAAAAGAATGCAGGTTGCAAGAACCACGACCAGTGTAGTGACAATGATGGTATGATTGTGATATGAAGTTTGTTGATCTTGATTAGTTTAGCAATTCTTCTGATAAAAGATTATCTTTTTCTCGAACAAGAATCTTTTTTCATTTTCTTTTGTTAAAGTATTTTTGATTTATTTTTCTATAAGCTGTTCTGGTCGTGTCAATTTACTCTTGCCAAGAAGCATGTGGATATAAGCTTATTTTATCATGCCAAATTTTGCAGGGAAACATGGCGAGATCGATGAGGTTTCATTTGATTCAATGTCACAAGAATTCATAAGCGAAACAAATTGGGTTGCTCCAGGTGCTCATTTACCTTCTTTGGAGGCCCTATTTTGTGTCGAAAGGGAAGTTCCTGCTATCATGACTGACTGTTCTCAGACAACAACTCAAGAGCACAGCGTTGACAATGATAGTTGTGAGTTTACAGGTGAAACTGCTAACAAGAGTGAAAGAAGTCACAAAACTGTAGCACCAATGGAGTCTGAAAAGATGACCACTGTTCCATTCTTATTAGACACCACTGTTGAAAATGAAGTCGAAGTACAAAAGAATCTTGCGGATCTCGCCAGCGATTGCCTTGAGATGATATATGGTAATGAATCTGATAAACCTCCTGAAGTGGAAAATTTTCCAGGAATTCCTACTTCCATTGTCGATGAATTTTAGGTTCAAGGTGTGATGAAGCTTGTTCGAAGGTTTTATTTCACTCCTTTTCCCTTTTTTAAGATGCTAACATACAATTTGTTTTTTGTTCAGTTGCAGATGATCCGCCTGCCAGAATAGGGCTAGATCTATCTGCTAATGGGGACAAGAGTCAGGAAGAAGGAACAAATCTGGGTTATGGAAATTCAGTGGATCTTAAGACTTCAGATGAAATGGAGGTATCAGTTACAAAGAAATTGTGTACCGAAGTAGTAGAGCCATTTGACGCAGTGAGTTGTTATAAGGAAAATACTAATCAAGATTTCGTAGAAAAACCTGAGGAGGCTATAGATAAACCCACTCCCCAGTCAGCTAAAACTGAGATGATTATAACCGAAGAAATAACAGTTGGTAAGGAACTTGACAGCGAAGAACAGTTGCAACCGCAAAGTTCTGATATTGTTGATCAAAGTGTTGGAACAGTTGGAGATCAATGCATTTTAAACAACAGCGAAGCTGAAAATGTTGAGGCTACTGAATCATCTCATGGGACTTCTTTTGTTGAAAATAGAAGCATCAGCAATTTGATTCAGCAGGATTGTGGTTCAGATTCTCGTCAAGTGATGGAAGTTTCAAATAGTATATCAGTTGATAACCATGCATCAAACCTTGAGGGTTAGTATCTCAAATTTACTTGTTTAGATCCTTTCTATTTCATCTGTATATTTTACTTAACTTTGTAGTTTTTTATTTGTATTTAATAGAAACAGATTCATCACAATGTCAAGATAGAGTGGAGGAAATATGCCACCAGTTGCCGAGTGTAAGCATACTTAATGCAAAGAAATTCGGTAATACAAGTTGCAATAGTGCAATTACCGCAGACAAAAACAAGGAGAATACCCCAGCTATCAAAATAAATCATTCAAACAAGCGCAACGTGGATAAATCAACAACAAAGAGTTTGTTGAGACGGCCACTACAGATTATTCATAGCAGTAAGGCAGAACTGTTATGATATGCTTTATTTGTTGTGATTTCAGTTTGTGTAGGATTCTTTCAACTTTTAGTTGAAGGGTTAAGATTAGGGATGTATTTGTCTGAGGTACATTTGTGAGTGATGTTGTGTTCTAGTTGGTTATCAGCTTTTTAAATAACCACTAATTCTTGTGTGTCCAGTTGCTGCTTGAGTGTGAAATGAAGAGAGCTATTGATACTTTGTATAAGTATGATGCTGCTGTGATGGTTTGGCTTGTAGAGATTATACAGTTACAGAATATTATTCTTCTTTTTCTTTTCTTTTCTTTTCTTTTCTTTTTTTGACATTAACATTCTATCTCCTTGCCTTCATTTATAGAGAGCTTTTCTATAATTGGTTTGCCATAATCTAACAAAGAGAGGCAAAGTATACTAATATGATTATTAACACAGATTCTCCTCCCTCTCTATAATTTGTCTACAAAGGAGTTAATTCTTACATTAATTGCACTAGATTACTAGTGTTGCCGACAATGTAAGAAGTATTCTGCTGCTGTATAAACAACAGGAAACAAACAAAGTTTAACTCACAAACTAATGATTCAAAGAGGGAAAACTCACATTTGCAGAGGATATAAAAGCAAAGAGAGAACCACAATTGCGAAATGAATGGCAAAGATTTGACAAAAATTATGAACCAGAAAATTCCAAGAGCCACGCCCCATTAGGTTCTGAGCAAAATCATAAAACTAATCCAAGAAAAGATCGAAGAGAAACATTCATTGGGAATAAAAATGCGCATGCCGATCATATGTTCAGAACATATTCAGAACTTCAGTACAATCACAATTACTATACAATAGAGCCTCAAACTCGCCTTGCCGCTGGCGTCGAATGAAAGGATTAGAAAGCTACGAGGATTAATCTTTTACATTGTCATTTGTCATTGCTTCCAAACACGAACAGTGCCATCCACTGAGGAAGTTAACATGCAAGCATCTTTTGGGTGGTAACTCACACTAGTCACCTATCAGGAACAAAAAATTGATGTTAAACCTTGATGCCGGAGTTAAACTTGCAACGCTGAGGTCTGTTGCAACTCAAGTTATTCATATTAGCAGGGTTAATTGTGCGCGGCAGACGTAGTCGGGGATATGTTGGCAAATCACCAATAAATTTACAGTAATCAAATGTCGTTTTTCTTTTCTGAATACAAATTTTTTAAGCAAGATATAAACATACTAATTAGTAAGGCATTTACCACAGAGCTATGTGCTCGAAAACTCGAAACGACTGACGCATCCACCAAATCCCAGAAGAAAATGAAGCCATCCTCAGATCCACTAACAACATGTGCATCGGTGTTGGTCAAGCAACAATCCATCTTGAAAGACTGAGGTGCAAATAAAATCACAATCAGTAGCAGCTTAGAAGGTGATAAGATCACTTTCAAAATCCTACTTATCCAGTAGACAGTTTTGGCTCATTTTAAGATATATATATATATATATATATATATATATATATATATATATATATGAGTCCGGCTATGATACTTGTAAAAGTACTAAGTATTTGGTGCTTGTAAATTTTTTACCGTTAGATCTACGCCTTTGATCATTTTCACCTGTTAGATTATACTATTCAACCAACCACCCACTCAACCCTAGGGGGCCCACATCATCCTAACCGCACATCCCTTAATCCAAGGGCTAAAAACTTACAAACACCAATGACTAGATACTTTTAAAAGCATAGGAGCTCAATTCTATATATATATATATATATATATATATATATATATATATGCCTCCAGTAAAACCCAAAAAAAGAAGAAGTTAGTTTAAGAGATCAAGAGACGAAGCAACAGCACATGAAGAATAGAACATTCTGAAAGCATACTTTGCACGTATGGCCCTTGTACTCTTGCAAAAGTTCACCTGTGGACCTACAAACAGAATGTTCAAATGTTTAATCGGCTAATACATAATCTGAAATTGTCGAATTACAGAACCTATCTCTAGGGATTAGCAATGGTATTACCGGTCAAGAAGCCTTAGTGTAGAATCCAAGCAACTAGCTAAAATGCAGTTGCCATCGTTCGACAGAGAGATACAGTTGACGGGGTGCCCCAAGTTGTCCACAACTTCTCTAACATATTACAATTTACAAAGAGAGAGAGAGATGAAATTTGAACAGCATAGGAATCCAATAAAGAACATGATGATTGAAAAGAAGCTAATATTCTACAGAGCCGAGAGCTCGCGGAGAACTGTTTAAGAACAGTTACCTCCCCATGCGTATGTCGAAAGTCCGAACAGTGCCGTCAACACTTCCAGCAATTATTTCAGTTTTCGTCAGAATCACGGACATTACGCTGTCTTGAAACGAATCGACGATCTGGCACAATTCAACACTCGATCGGAGAATAAGAACAAAAGCAAGCGATCGAAGCAGAGACGAACAAACTAGATCAAACCGAGACCGCTTTCTATACCTGAATCGGCTCGGCGCTCTGAGACCGACAATCGAACGCGCGCACCGACCGGTCGTAGCCGGCCGAGACCACGACCGAGTTGTACTCATTAAACTTCACAGAGTTAACCTAAAAAGCACAAAAGGACGTATCATATACGGAGACGGAATCTTAATTTATTTAGCTCAAGTAATTAAGCGACCAATCGAAGCCCCTCTTGTTCGCAGTAGCTTTCTCAGGAGCAACCATGTTTACACGAACTTTAATTGAGTGAAATGGAACGAAAATTAGGATGCATCCACCAACTGAAGCATCAAGTAAATTAACACTTCTTCTTCAACCAACCAACCAACCAACCAACCTCATCGAAAAATTAAGGGAGGGGAGAGAGAGAGAGAGAGAGAGAGAGAGAGAGATGAATTAGAGAAGGAGGAGGAGAAGGAGACCTCGCTGTCGTGGCCGCGGAATTTGCGGATGACGCGGCCGGAGGAGACGTCCCAGTAGAAGAGCTGGCGGTCGCCGCCGCAGGAGACCAGCTTGGCGTTGTCCCTGCGGGAAGGGATTGACAGACATGATGCCGCCTTCGAGCGAGATCTAGAGAAACTCGGTAGTAGAAGGTTGGAGAAGGATGTAGAGAGAGGGTGGGGGGGGGTACGTGGTGACGTGGACGTCGCGGACCTCGCGGGCGTGGGAGGAGTAGGTCTTGATGTGGGCGGGGCGGTGGGGGTTCCAGAGGCGGAGGGTGCGGTCGCGGCCGCAGCTCAGGCAGTAGTTCCCGTCCCCGTTGAACCGCACCGCCAGCACCGCCCCCTCGTGCCCCCGCAGCACCGCCGCTTCACCACCACCCCCCTCTCTCCGCCCCGGCAGCCCCTCCGCCCCCGACGCCGCCATCTCTCTCGCCCGAGTCCGAACCCGCCGGCTAACAAAGTCCACAGCACTTGCATACACTTATTATAGCGGGTGTACGTATTGCTATGTAAGCTTGATCCAATACCAAGGGTTGATAAATTTTGGTAAAGGAAAAACTTCAAATACTCCTTTGATTTCATATTTTTTGAATTCTATAGTTTAAAACGCATCAATTTAATATCTTGTAATTTTATTTTTATTTTTTTATTACTGATTTCACTAATTTTTTTTTTTTGTTAAATCAGTAATAAAAGTTAAAAGTTAAAACTAAAGAGTACTAAAGTGAATATTCTAGGTGAGGTATCTGAAGTTTTTTGTATATAATTTAACGAAATATTAACGAAAAATTTGACAAAAAGATAAAAATAAAACCACGTGACACTAACTTGATACACTTTAAACCACATGGCACTAAAGTGAAAAAGTGCAAAACCAGAGATGGCATTTGAAGTTTACTTTTTAGTAAAAAAAAAAAAAAGGTTAAATTACAGAAAAACTCCCCTAAATAGCTAATTTTTTTGTTTTTCTCCACTATCATAAAAAAATCTATACTTTATCCGCTTAAAAAATAAAAAATATTCACTTTTAGCCTCCGCCGTCAGTGTTTCGTTAGAGTTTTATTTATATTTTATTTTTATATCCAAACTATTCCTAAAACGCTCCTCCTTTCTCATCCTAGGCCGCGCCGCCTCGCCCTCCGCCGCCTTGCTCTCGCCCACCTCTTTGTCTATACCCATACATAAGCTCTCGCCCTTGTCCACCTCTCCATCCACGCCCATTCCGAAGAAGGTGAGGGACAATTTGATTATTTTGTCACATTTTACCCTTCCTGTAAATATTTTTTTATTTTTTAAAAAGATAAAGTGTAGATTTTTAAATGACAGAAGAAAAAAGTAAAAAAAAAGGGTATTAACAGAGATGTTTTTTGTAATTTAGCCAAAATAAAATATTTTTAATAAGACAAGTGAATTAATTAATACGAGCTACAAAAATTTAAGATATAAATTTTAAATATAAAAGTGACGTGCATAAATAGTATTGCTCATTAATAAAAGTTAAAAAAAAAAACAAATCTTCAACCACGCGATTAGTCTAGTCGAATAGGAAGTGTTTTTGCTGTTTTATAAATTGATTCTTATCTTTCACATATATTATACTTTAGTGCGCTGTTTAATGCATAGCATATATCAACTTATCAATAATTTAAATTAGTATTATTATGTACATTATTTATCTATAAACGAACAATTAAATGTGTGTGATAGCAGAGTTTCTAAAGCTATTTTTATATCTAAAAATACTCGTTATTATTTACTTATATTTTTTAAGCGGACAATCATATATGCATACTAAAATACGATAGCATTTAATTTATATATTCTTTGAGTGCGTGAAAAGCCCGTGAATACTGTTCTCAAATTGTCATTTTAAGAGCTAATGGTTAGTGGATTAGAATTAGAACGAAGGTAAAGTTACAGCGAAACGCGCGAATCATCCTCACACAGTCACATGATCATCCGTAAGAAGATCCCGATAAAACTTTTCCCCTCCAAGCGTAGTATTCGTATTTTTATTTCCTCACCCCCCCCCTTTTTTTTTTTTTCAAAAAGGGCATAGCACTGCTATATCAATCGAAAAGTTTCTTAAGAAAAGAATATGTTCATGCTATATATTTCCAATTCCCAAAGTTTGAAGAGTATTATGTGAGAGTTCAAAAGTGTTTGATGTTGATTTTTCTTTACCAAATGCTTTTTAAAATTGAAATACCCACATTGAATATTTGCTTGGTCTCGCATCTCTTTTTTTTTTTTTTTTTTTGACCTCACAAATGTGATATGCACAGAGCTATATACTGAGGAGGATGAATGGAAAACAAAAGCATGATGTGCGTAGCCAATTTGATGATCCGTAGAGACTGAGGAGAGAAAAAGGAAATGGAGTTGAGAGAAAGAGACCTACTGGGATCGGCACGTCAGAAGCCGTAGTAGTCGATCTCAGCCGTCCAACGCGGGCGTGGACGGCCACGAAACGCCGCCACAACACCGCCGCACCCCCCCCCCTCCTCCCTCCTCGGCGTTCGCCGAGCACCACTCCGACCCTTCGCTCGCCGGGGCTCCGATGCCGCCGCTCCACGAAACCCTCGTCTCCGCCGCGGGGCTCGCGGCAGGGGAAGCACTCGGCGGGAACCCCTCCGGCGGAAACCCTAGCTCCGGCGATGAGATCGGCGCCGTAGAAGGCGTCGAAATGGGGGCGCTCGCCCCCGCTGCGATCGTGGGGGCCATCGATGGGAAAAGGGCGCTGAGATCGAACGGCGCCGGCACCGGAGACCGTGAATCGGGCGGATCGGACGGCGGGAGGCTCAGATCCGGCGAAGCCGAGGGCGGATCCGGAGATCGAGGAGGGATAGGGGAATGGTGGTGCACAGGGGAGAGGATCCCGTCGAGGCCGTGGACGGCGATGGCCCCCCCGTCGAAGATGCCGGGGGCGACGACGTCGACGCCGTTGGCTGCGAGGACGTCGGCGCCGGTGCCGGGGTCGCGGCGGCGGGAGATGGAGATGCGGCGGCCGGGGAGGAGGGTGTGGACGAGGGAGGGGTTGGGGAGGGCGAGGAGGGCGGGGAGGGGGAGGCGGCCGATGGCGACGTGGTAGCGGAGGTAGCGGAGGTAGGAGGCGGCGGGGGACGCCATGTCGAGGGCGAAGAGGGCGGGGTCGGTGGGGGCGAAGAAGGTGAAGGATGCAGCGGCGGCGGCGGAGGTCGAGGAGGAGGAGGAGTTGGGGAGGAGGAGGAGGTCGAGGCGGAGGTCGGAGGCGGAGATGGCGTTGCCGAAGAGGGAGTAGCCGCGGGATCGGAGAGCGGAGACCGCGGCGTCGAGCTCCGTCTCAGCAACCGAGATCGCCGGAGAAGAGAGAGAGAGGAGTAGGAGGGAAAAGAGGAGGAGGAGGAGGAGAGGGTTTGGATTCGCCATGAGAGAGCACGGGGAAAGGAGAGAGAGTGGAGTATTCGAATTCTTGGAGGGAAAGGAAAAGTAGGGGAGCGGCAGGGTTTATATAGTAGTACGGGTAAAATATACGTATAGATCCCTGTACTATCCTAATATTGCACCTTACACGAAAGTCTATTTTGGTGTAGATGATCATTTTTTTATTTTTATTATTATTATTTTTACCTGTAAAGTGGGCTGTTTATTTTAATTTATTTGAAACAATATCAAACAACTATTTCGTAATTTTACATGTTTTATTCTTATTAGTGGTTCACATTTATTAATTGTCGTGTAAATGTTCGTAACAAAAATTCGCTTTGTTTAAAAGCAATTACATAATAGATAAACTGAGGAAAAGCAACTGCTCCAACAGTGAGATCCAACCCAAACACAGCGTATAGTAGTTAACAAATAGCGAAAGAAAAATGTGTTAGCTATTAAGTAATTCGCGTGAATTTGTTACTTCTCAATGTTCTCATGATATAAGTGAATCATCTACCAAACAAGAAGTTCTAAAACAGATCAAAAAATGTCCTAGAGAAACTAAGAGCAAAATTTCGATTCTGCGGTACATTCAGTTCATGGAATAATGACTTCCTAGTTTTGAACATTGATGTGGGGTGTTCACATCATTATCTCGCCGCTATCATGAAGGAACTATCAAAGAAAACGCAGAGAAACACCACATTCCACTTTAATGTATTCATAGTGACATCACATCCCCGCCCTTTGTCTATCCGCCGTATTGTCATTGCCCTCAACCTGTCACCACAAATAGGTGCTATTAATATGTTGATCGATAGATGAAGCATACCCTCATTTTGATTAGGTTCTAGAACTAATACATTGATCTACAAATGAAACATATGCATTTCGATTATTTCGGAGCTGCATAAATGCATACTTCAAGGGTTTTGTATTTCTTTTTTCCCCCATCTTCAGGGAGATTTCAGTGAGAGAGAGCTAAGTACTTTAAAGATGGGGAAAAGCTCTCTTTACCTCAATGATAACTTTCCCCTTTCTTTTGAGCTTTGCACTATAATCACTATCATCAAGCTTCTCCACATCGGATCCAGCTCTCTTCCGCCTTTTATTCTGTTCATCGTCTTCGTCCATGTCACCTGCACCAACAATTAGGCGTCATCAGCCCACAAATGCACGTAAAAACAAAAGTCAAGGATCAATTAGTTAAAAGATAACATGGACTATCTTTACCATATTCATCATCCTCCAACAGTTCATCCGTCGGAAAACCTCCAAAGTCTTCCATGTCCTCTTCCTCTTCAAGTTCGTCATAACCCTCGACATATTCTACCTCAGGATCCTGGATTATGTTGAAGCATATAAACAAGGTAATATAACATGGCAGATGGGCCAAATTTCGGAATGAGAATAAAACAACATAAGCTTGTTAAAGCATTACTTCCTCTTCTTCTTCTTCTTCTTCTTCTTCTTCAGGACTTGGCTTTAGCCCTTCCATTTCGACTACTTCATTATACAACTTCTCAGGGATGTTGACAATTTCACCAGGATAAACACCTTTCTTAAGGCGCTCCACCAATTCTTGTTGGATGTTCTGCAGAATATATTAATAAGTAAATTAAGCATTAAAAAATATAGAAAGAGCAATTAAATATAAGTTTTGGAAGAAACCGATGTAGCACATTATCAATACGTGCAGCTCTTTCGGCTTTTTCTTCCCTCCTAGCCTCTCGTTTTTTCTCTTTTCTAGGCACTGTCATTATCTTCTCCCTGGAACAAAAATAAATTTCTAAAATCATGACAGCAGAGGAAATTATCACCTTCGCAGTATACATATACAGAGATAAACTTGAGAGAAATATGAACTTCAAATAATTGCATGTCAAAGTAAAACTTAAGATATCCCTAGATATAAGGCTAAAATGCAGTTTAACCCACAGATATATCAAATTTACACATTAACCCTAAAATTAAAAAAATATATGCATTTACCCTGTGAATAATACAGTAAATACACCCAGGGAGGGTTGGTGCTGACAGAACATCGCCAAATCATGTGATAAATCCAGAGGGTAAACTGTACTTCAGCCTAAAAATAAATACTTTTTACGTCCTAAGCAAGATATAATAAGCAGTTAAAATTTCTTCAATGATAAGATCTATGCAATCGGGTGGGTAAACAATAGTATTATGATTAATATGTTCAACTCCCAGCACAGGAAGTAGGTCTTGATAAATAAAGTTCATATCAAGCTTCAAAGAGTAGTTCTATAACTACATCAATAAGGTTGAGGCAATAGCACATGTTTACTTCTTCAAAATACAACATATAGTTGAACAAATTAATAGAGGAAGGAAAACGAACAGACTCCGTGAAAGTAGCAATTCACCCAACTACCAAGTATTAGCTCAATGCTATTAGAGGACTTTGTAATATCCCGATAAATCAAAATGCAAGTAATATCAATTATCACAAATAGTTCAGATCTATACAATTTTCACATGAACTCCACGCCCAGAGAACGACCAAGAGGGGTAGAACTTAAGGTGATCTTAAAGATTAGGGCCTGTTCGGATTCCCTGATCTCACATGGTGAACTCGCCCCAGCTAAATGGAGTGCAAGCGCCACTTGGGGTGAGTGCTAAAGCTGGAGATCAAGCATTCGGAACCTTCACGCCCTTATCTCGGGCTTTTATCAAATCATTACGAGCCGCAGTCAAGCAAATCCAGAAGCTACAAGGAGACAATAGAAACAAAAATTCCTACCTCACTTTCAACTGAAGCTTCCTCATACGTATCCTGTATTGGGTCATTTTAGTAAGGCGTTGCTTGATTTTGTGCACAAGTAACTTAGGCCAGTATTCCTGCAAACAAAATGGATAAGGTTGCCTGGCCCTCCCCAAGTCTGATACTCATATGTCTGTTTAGTTTTGGCTAGAGATTCAGAACATCATACCAGATGCTTGTCAATAACTTCTAGTGCTTTCTCATAATTTCTGGGCAGCTTTACTCTTTCCCACAGTTTATTTGGCATGTGAGCCCTTTCAATTGTTTTCATATACACGTAAAAGACCCCTGCATTGCACCATTAAGAACATCACAAATCTGTGAATAATAAACAGCTAAATAACAATAAACCACGCTTATCTTAGGAAGCAAACATGAGTAGAATCGAGGTAGAGCAGGCAATATAACAGCATAGAATAAGTGAAAGCTAGAGAAGTTCAAGAGGCGAAGTTTCATTCTTGACCTTATTATTAGATCTTCTATACAAACCATATTAGACATATAAACTAAATGTTACAGATAAAAGTTCACAATCCATGTTGCTTTTTCGTTTGAAAAATAGTTGATTAATGCAGCGGACGAAAGCAAACATAATGATACATAATATATCATAAATCATGACACATATTTCACCACTAAATTAGTGTTAAAAAGAATTAATTCGCAACAAGTTTACATCATGAACTGTTATAGTCATAAAGCAGAGAAACCAACCAAATCCAACTGAATAGTAACTTAGAAGACACTATAATTCGCAAAATGGAGTTGTTCCAAAACCTTCGTGATCACGGATCGTCGCGTAGCGGCTATTGGCGAGAGGGCACGAGCTCCGATTACAAATTCCAGTAACATTATACGGATTTCTACAGAAAATCCCCGTAGCGATCCTGCACGAAATCGACTATTACATGAATCGAAATTGAAGCTAATTATAAACTCGAATTGAATCTAAGAATCAAAACCTAAAGTATTGCATTCTGTGGAGAGATTAAAGAGATTTACTTGGCCATGTAGCTGCAGTGGTTGTGCCTGATCACTTGCCATATTACGTCGTCGTGTTGCATCTTCTCCGCGGATTAAGGATTCGAGGTGGATTTGTAACGGAGAATTAGGATTAGGGTTTTCGAAAGAGAATTTTAAGCTTTTTTCCCCTCTTTTTTCTCGATTTTTTTGATCGAGGTGAGTAATAATGGAGTTAGGGTTTTCATGGAGAGAGGGGTTTTGGGGCACTTGAACGGCGAAGCGGTTGCGGGAGTGGGTGTTTAAGGAGGCTATTTAGGCTTGGTTCACCACGTCATCGATGGATATCCAATTATTTCTGAGAAAAGCAATATCTTATTGGAGGGTCTACAAATGACGTGGTGCACAGTGTACTGTTTCTCTATCTCACAAAATGAAGGCCCACAGGGGAAGGCCTGTTTGGCCCATAGGCCATGACAATTGAGTTTTTATATTTAATAAATGAAAATTTATCTAATTTAATTAATCTATTAAATATTAATTATTAATTGACAAAGTTATATTTGCTAAAAATAATTAAATATATTTAATTTGATAAAATTTAGAAATAAATTTGGCAATGTTTTTCAAAACAAAAGTAACTTATCTTAACTATAAATCATTTTAATTTAACTCTTCTAGCGTTCAAAATTTTGATTTACTATTTAATTTTTTTAATTTATTTGATTTAAGTCAGCCAACTATAATTTGACTTTAAAATTTGGTTGTGTTGTTTATATTTAATTAGTATATTTTATGTAATTTTTGAAACTATAAATTTATTAAATTAAGTAAATAGTTAAATTTAGAGTCAAAATATTATTAACTTGTTTAAATTAAATAACTTAAAAAGTTATTAAAGTTCTAAACGTTTAAGCACTTCTTACAAAAATGGCGCAGAGTGTGGACAAATTAGCTATTTTTTACCAAAAATTAAAGTTGAGGGCCCTATTTCATAATTGTCAATAGGTGAGGGGTCTAGTAACATTTTTCCCGATACTTCGTCTTCGTCTCAGGGCTTGGAATTTTATTATTTTTATTTCGAGATCGAAGTCGATCAACGCCATTTTCGCACTCCCTTCTCCACTCTGTTCACATTTATTAAAAAAAAAAAAAAGCTTCATCTTCGAAGAGGGAGGAGGAGGCGACGCTCTTCTTCGTCCTCTTCGTCTTCAAACCCTAATCGAGATGAGGTAGCTCTAACAAATCCAACAAATCCAAACCCTTAGCCCTCCATTTCGAATCCCATGGCGAAGTCGAAGGGCTTGAAGCTCCCGAAGCCCCCCAAGCTCTTCGCCAATGTGGGGGGCTTGGGGCTCGCGGCGATCGCGTACGTGTGCGTCGACTACCTCCGCTACGCGTCCCCGTCGTGGCACGCGCGGCTCCAACCCGCGCTCTGGGCCGCGCTCGCCCTAGCCGCGGCGGCGCGCGCGCCCTTCTACCGCCACTGGGCCCTGGAGCTCCGCGCCGCCGCGCCCTTCCTCGCTGCCATGGTCTTCATGCTCCTCGCCTTCCTCTGCGAGGCCCTCTCCGTCCGATTCGTCACCGCCGTGCTCGGCCTCGATTGGCACAAGTTAGTGCTCCGAATTGATCACTTCCCGCTCTTTAAATTTTCATTTTGAGGCGTAATTCGGTGTTGCATTGCCCATTTTGAGCTTGATTTGCGAGTTTTTATGTGTTCGTTTGTTGTGTTTGTATCTTTCTCAAGTGTCCCAATGAGTATGTTGATGGTGTTCTCCTCCTCCGGTTTGGTTAGTATATTGGAGATTAATCATTTCCCACTCTTAAAAATTGCATTTTGAGCGTGCTTGGGTTGGATCAAGGGTTGTAGTGACAATTTAGAGCTTGATTTGAGAGCATTTAATGTTCTAATTTCTTAAGCTTCTATTTATTTATGTTGGTGTTTCTTCAGTTTAACTGATAAGTTAAAAGCTCTCTACTTCCATTTCGGTTTTAATGTTCAAAATTCATCACTACACACTTCTAAAAATCCGTGGCTTGATTCAGTTGGGTCTAGGATTATATGCTTTTAATTCTTATAATAAATTGGTGGTGATTACTGACCAGAATGTAGTAATTCTCGAATTACTTGTGAAATGATTCGGTATCTTTTTCTCCATTAATGTCCAAAAAAAATTTGTTACTTTAGATTTTCACTAGCCAAATTCAGTGTAAAGTTTGGTTGAGTGCTATATCTTGTTGATTTATTTGAATGGCATTTTTATTTGTGTCTTATTTATAGAATGTACTAAAATATATCTGTTTTTGGCAGCTCGACTGATCCCCTTCCGGACACCGGCCAGTGGCTGCTTTTAGCACTGAACGAGAAGCTTCCTCCGATCATCATAGAGATCCTCAGAGCTCACATAATCACGCTTCATCACTACTTAATGTTATTTATTATGTTGGGATTTTCTGTGCTTTTCGGCTCTGTTAAAGCCCCTGGTCTTGGGCTAGCCGCGAGATACATGTTCACGATGGCTGTAGGCCGTCTCCTTCGCGCTATTACATTCGTCTCTACAATCCTTCCTTCACTGCGGCCTTGGTGCGCTACCGCTCGGTTTCGAGTTCCTCAGCATCCTCATCCTTGGGCGCAGAAGTATTACATGCCTTATGCTTCGGATTCTAATGCAATTCACAAGCTAATACAAACAGATACACATTATGGTTAGTGCATTTTGGGTCAAAATATTTGCATATATTCCCTGCAAAATTATCTATTACATATATATATATATCCTTGTGAAATCTGATTTTTTTTTCGGAACCTCCAGAACCTTGCTTTTTCACATATGTATGGTTGTAGTTACAGAAATATTTGGATAATTTCCCAAATTTTAAGTATATTTTAGTACGGATCTACACTTTCGAAGGGTATAAATGAAAATTCAGACTTTATAAGGGCATAGAATAAAATGGATGATTTTGCTGGGATAAATGTGTAAAAGCCTCTTTATATAAACAGTTGATTTGAGCTCAATTTCTATTTTATGAGGTAATAAATTTGGATGCTTCATTGAAATTCGAGTAATTAAGCTTCCCTTTTTTTTTCATTGTTTTACTTTTTTTTGCTTTTGGACTTTGTGACGACAGCATCTGTTCAAGAATATCCAGATGAGTATAGACCAGATTGGGGAAAGATGAGCTTCCTAGTCGATGTTTTGAGACCAACTGTCGGCGAGGGATCTTCGTGGCTCCGCTTGTTGAAAAAAGCTAGTGGTGGTTGTAACGACCTAATGTACAGTGGCCACATGCTTGTTGCGGTGCTAACTGCTATGGCATGGACGGTGCGTCTTAGCTTCATTCCTAATGAAACAATCAGAGAGTGAATTCCTTTTTTATTGCTTCGATTATTATGATATACTGTACACTTTATATTGAGATTCATAAAATGCCTTATTTTTTTCATCCTGAATAAAAACATATGCTTATCGCGGGATAACTTATTTCTTTCCTCAATGTGAATGAAGGAGATGATTGTTTATCTTCGTAGTAGTTTTACGATTCTCCGAACATTTTCATTCGTTTTGCAAAATCTAACGTATACTGCCTATCATGTCCCCCAGGAAGCATACGGAGGCTGGACTTCGGCTTTGATATGGGTTCTCGTCCTCCACAGCGCACAAAGAGAGGTTCGCGAGCGCCACCATTACAGCGTCGACTGTGTAGTGGCGATCTACGTCGGCATATTATTATGGAGGATGACCGGCTTTATTTGGTCGGCCAGGGACTCTTCCAAAGCCAAAAGGCTAGCCAAGCTCGACGAGGTTCGGACCCGATTAGCTCGAGCTGCAAAGGATTCGGATGTCGAAGAGATACGACGCCTCTTAGAAGAGGTCGAATCGACCGGCCAAGAAAGGGAGAGCTTCTCGCAAAGGGCGATCTTGGCGTTCGCGGCAATAGTGATTGTTTTTACGCTAACTTGTGTCGTCCTCGCGTTTACGCTGACGAGCGACGGGTGATTTCTTGCAAGAACTAAAAAAAATGTTTCTGTTGTATTTGAAATGTAATTCGCACTCGGGAATATTCTTGGCGATGTTGCGGAGATCTTTAGTTTCACACAATCAGGGTGATTATGTTTTATGTTCTAGCAGGCAAATTTATGTTTCATCAAATGTCTTATTTTTATTTTGCCATACACTTTTTAGAACCCCCTAGTTGCATCTTCAATTTGGAGTTATATTATATGTAGGGGACTACATTTTTTTTCCCCTACATTAACATAAGTTTAAGTTTAAACCGGACAAAATTGGTTCTTTAAAACCTTTTCTCTTCAAAATATTTATAATTAAAATTATTATGATCTTGGGGTTTTGGGGGCTTACAACCCAAAGAGAAAAAAAAGAAAAGAAAAAAATTGAGCTCTTTGTATTGGTTTGCAGAGAAGTAATATCAGCGGATTACTGCAACATAACATTCTCCAACGCCGACTCCTTCATATGCTAGTGTTCAGTGGTATCAAGTCGTTGCCGACTTCTTCCTTAGCCAGTTTTCAAGGTGAAATCGGCGATTGACTAAACTAAGCAACGTAATCTCGTGTTGTTACTAAACCCTAGCTTATGAACGAGCTTCTTCGAAAGCGCTTTTCCGCTTCCTCCCGACGTGGGCTTTACCCCAGCGCGCGCGTTCCGCCTCTTCCTGGTATCTAATAAACCCTTTTTATCGATTCCCTGCTATTATTTTCTATTTTTTTTCTTTATTTTTTCGTGTCTGCTGAGGCATTTTGGTGGATTATTTAGCTTCTAAGCTATTTTTTCCCTTTTTTTAAAACTTTTTTGGCCCGTAAATCACATATACTTCGAAATATGCTACGAATTTGAGTAACTTTATTATTTAGTATAATTTTTTTTTCTTGTTGATGATTCTGTGTTATGTAGATTAATTAGGTAGTAATTTTGGTAAAAATTTGCGGGGATCCCTTCAATTTGCTGATCAATGGCTCTCTCTTCAGGTGATTTACGAGATGTATTTGTTATTAAATACTAAATTAACTAAGGAGTTGGAAATTTTTAATGCGCAAGAAATTGTGTTATAACAACATATTTTCAAAGTATATTTCAAAGGATTCAATAATTCAATTATGATGTTCTATGTTACCTCTATAAGTTTAAGCACTTTTTTTTTTTTTTTTTTTTTTGATTGAGTAATTGATGAGAATAATCGACATTATGATGTTGTCCTTGATTCAGAATCTCAGTAAGAAAATGTTCTTTAGTCCGCAGAGTGAATAAGCCAAAAAGAATTAAGTTGTATCACCGACAGCGTTGAGGCATTGAAGTAGAAGTTGAAGCTACTGGTCCAAGTAATGGCCTCATTAACTTTCAAATGCAGTGTTTAGCTAAATCCATGTGTCTACAATAATTTGCATTCATATTTGTTTTCTCTTTGTTTTAATGATAGACGAGTCATCGGAATTGGCAAAATGCCCGCATCCTTAAAGAACCATATATTCTTCTCGATGCCTATAACATAGAACAAACTGAGAGTGCATTGTCATACAGGGATGGAGATGCGAGCACGCGAGGATACGTGCATGTCGCACGACCTCACCCCGCCCATTCCACCTTATGCCGTTTCCCTCCACGATCGCTTCCTTTGTTCTCATTGCTCCTCGTGCTTCCGCGCTCTCCCCTCTCATGCCCCTCAACAATGCTTTGATCTCAAATCACGGTCCAACTCCGCCCCTCCCTTCTCCTGTCCTACTTGCTTTGCCTCCGTCCGCTACTGCTCCTCTGCCTGCTTTGCTTCTGACCGTCCCCTCCACGTATCCTCACATGAATGCTTCTTGCTCCACCAGTCGCATTCTGGCACATGTCCCGCTGATGATGATACTGCTGACCTCCGCGTCGCTCTCCGCCTACTTTACTCCCTAGAGATGCGGGGGCTCCTCCCTTCTGAATCAACCGATCTGCCAAACCGGATTGGTGGGTTGCTAGTGAGTGATCTTCAGAAGGTTCTAGAAGAAGGCGGAGAAGTTGCTGAGAAGATAAGGGAGGGGGGTATGCGGATGTCGTGTGCAAGAAATAGTGGGGGTTTACATGGGGCAGTGATGGTGGAGGAAGTGGTGTTATGGGCGGTGATAACAAATGCAGTGGAGGTGCAGGTCAGCAAGGGGCCGGCACTTGGGGTCGCGGTGTATGGGCCCTGGTTTTCTTGGTTCAATCATAGCTGCTCGCCCAATGCTTGTTACCGGTTTGAGCTGGACAATTGGTGCGAAGAATCCACTTCTTGTGAATCCAGCTCTTTTCGGGTTTCCCCTGCTAGTACAGATGAAGCATCAATTGCGGTAAGATTTATTCTGGCAGTAGGTGTGATTATTTATTACTCTGGAATCTATTTTTAGTTCTGCTTTTACATCTTAACAATATTGAAGAAATTAGGAATTTTATTTTTTTTGTTATCTTTTAGATTGTTTAGTGCATTTTGGGAATTGATGTTGGTGGCAGTGGCAGGGATGGTATCATGAAGAAGGCGGTCTGGCTCGTGGTAATATATTTTCCTTTCCTTTTCTTTTCTTTTTTTTTCTTCTTTTCGTTGTTGCTGTCTTTCTTTCTTTTTCCATTGACTCATGTATGTATTAATAGTGGTTTTTTTTAGCCTTAGAATTTTGTAAATATGGTCCGAGAATTGTTGTTCGCAGTATCAAGCCAATCAATAAAGGCGAGGAGGTGTGCGTTACATATACAGACCTGCTACAACCTATGGTATTCAAGCATTTTTCCTTTCCTTATCATTTGGTACAAAGAAATGGATGTTTCATGCAGTAAGAGTTACTTAAAAAACCTATAATCACTGAATGAAGTTGTCCTGAAAGCCAGTTTGAATGGTGTAGCAAAGTTAATGAAGCTAAACCTTTCTGGTTTCAAGCATAGCAATCCTGATAGTGTTTTTCTCTTTGATCTTTACATTCAAGTTTGTTTATAAATACTGCCCTGCTAAAGTATGTTGAATTCTTTACTTACTGCGAACTTAACTTCCTTCTAACCTATGCATATTTCGGTTAAATCTCCTAAGTCTAGATTCTATTGGTTGAATGCCCCACCTATTTTTCCTTTGTTTGTTTAGTTTCTATAAGTCTCATACTTTGATTCTTTCAGGCAATAAGACGTGTTGATTTGTGGCCAAAGTATAGATTTAGCTGCTGCTGTGAGCGTTGTAGTGCATCACCACAATTGTACGTGGATTATATTCTGAGTGTAAGAACCTTAATTCGTGTTTATGCTCTCACTTTCTATTTCCTGAATTCTTGAGCTTTTGTTCTCTTATCCTTTTGATTTGATGAGACACCTGAAATATTTCATGATTTCGTATTACATGTGTTCAGATTAGATCTTTTGAGATGTCTTAGATTGTGACTTGTAAACCCAAACTTATTGTTTCAGTGTGATGCCAGAAACTTGAACACAAAAAACAATAATAGTGCGACTGCAGAATATGATGAACTCGCCGATCTTTTACACGAAGCTATAGCTGAATACTCATCAGAAGACAATCCCAAATCGTGCTGTTATAAGCTCGAAAGCTTGCTTCTTTCTCAAAGCTCTCGTGGCAATAATTCAATGGAAAATACACTTTCAGGAAGAAAGTTTTTATTGCACCCACTTCATCATCTTTCTCTAAGTGCATACGTGGCGCTTGCTTCTGCATATAGAAGTTTATATATTATTGGATTATACGAAGAACAAAATGGCGAAGCCCTCAAGATGGGCAGGGCAGCCGCAGCATATTCTCTGCTTCTAGCCGCTGCTACACACTATCTAAGCTTGTTCGAATCTTCCTTAATTGCACCCACCTCGCATTTTTGGTTAAGTGCTGGAGAGACTATACTGAATCTTGTTCAAAGCTCAATTTCGGGGAAAGCCAAAGAGAAATATGAATCAAAGTTTAGATCGGTCTCACATTTTCAGTGCGCCAAGATAGAACGTTTGTCACGTGATGAGTTCATGTCAAACTCCATGCAGTTTATCGAGTGTATATCGACTATATTATCAAGATGCTGGCCATTTTTAGTTCGAAGCTTCTCATACTTAGAAAAGATAGAGGATCCAATAAATTTCACTTGGCTTGGTGGAGCAATTCTTCGACCTCTCTGTTCTCTTGGTAGTAAAGGGACTACTGCTTTTGGCAAAAGCAAGTGTTTTGCCTGGGAATACCAATCAGGGAGACGCATCGAAGAAGAGATGAATTGCCTCTATCAGTTAGCCATTTATAGCCTTAGGTATGGAAGATATTTAGCGACTATATGCTATGGTCCACAGAGCTATCTGATTGATAAATTGACAATTTGATGAAAGAAGAAACTTCAACTCAAGCAATGTGAGAAGGACTTCTGACGGCAAAAGGTGGTGCTTTTCTGTCAGTAGTGCTTTGCCTTAACTTGCACTACAATTATGAAGAACTTTTGAAAAAGATGGGAGCTCTGATTTCGGTGATGTGGTTAGCAGTAAATTCATTCTTGATGATGGTAAATTGCAAGGTATCCAAAAGCGCTTTCGTGGTGAGGATATTGCAAGGAGAAATGCTTTCCTTTGAAGAAAAAGAGGTGCAGGTCAAATCATTCCTTATCATTACTTTTATGAGCTGATATGTCTTTACTTTTATAAGTTGATTTATTGAGTTTTCACATTCTACAGTTGCTTTCAAACTGTGCTACATATTCCTGAGTTTCACAATTAGGCTTAGCTAATTTATCTTTATGCTAGGGTGTTAGAATTTGAGTGGCTAAACATAGTGCAACAAGTCATGATGTTATCACTCTTAGCATAACTCGTAATAGTTGAAATTTCGAATAAATCCTTGAATTATCGCACTGGAAATTTCCTTAATGATTCTAATTCCGAAGGCAAACATAGTGTAACAAATTTGGTTTTAGTTTTTTCCTTCAATTCCTCCAAGACGAAATGAGAGTTTTTCGTCAAGTGCCTGAATTTTGCATTTCAGAGTAGAGAAACTGTCACAGAGTAAGCTTGAACAAGGGGATAGTTCAATGTATTTTGCCTCCTCCCATCACATCGAGCTTTATAGATATTAACCCCAATTGAAAAAGAGGCCACTGCATTTAGTAAAGGAAGCTGATTTATTTTTTCGGGAAAACTTCAAATACCCCCCTTGTGGTTTTACTTTTTTTCACTTTAGTACCCTGTGGTTTAAAGTGTATCAAGTTAGTACCATATGGTTTTGCATTTTTTCACTTTAGTACCCTATGGTTTAAAGTGTATCAAGTTAGTACCATGTGGTTTTGCATTTTTTCACTTTAGTACCCTATGGTTTAAAGTGTATCAAGTTAGTACCATGTGGTTTTGCATTTTTTCACTTTAGTACCCTATGGTTTAAAGTGTATCAAGTTAGTACCCTGTAGTTTCACACTTTATCACTTTAGTACCCTGTGGTTTCGCACTTTATCACTTTAGTACCCTGTGGTTTAAAAACCATAAGGTACTAACTTGATACAAAAATAAAACCACAGGGTACTAACTTGATACAAAAATAAAACCACAGAGTACTAACTTGATACACTTTAAACCACAGGGTACTAAAGTGATAAAGTGAGAAACCACAGGGTACTAACTTGATACACTTTAAACCACATGGTACTAAAACGAAAAAGTGCGAAACCACGGGGGATTTTTGAAGTTTTCCCTATTTTTTCCCTCAAAAAGAAGTCTGCTTTCTTTTCCCTGTCCTAGTCTGAATCTTTTCTTTTCTTTTCTTCTTCTTTTTTATGCCAACTTTATAGTGTATTTACTAGTAGTCAAATACTAGATTGTTGAATACATTACTGAAATGATAATTTACCAAACAAATTGAAACTGTATTATTATGTTAACAAATTGAAGAATTATTATGATGTCGACACAGTGAATACTGAACAAGAAACTTTACGGGTGTTCTATTTTGCTTCTTTAAGGACATGTTTGGGTTAGCTTGAGTTTCTGCAGAAGCGCAATTTGGCTAAAGTTATCCGAAGATAGAGTAAAATCTTTATAATTCCCTGATAGGTTCATGCTATAGTAGAATTGAAAGTTTCAAGTCAAAGCTTTTGCTTTTAGCCCGAAAACTTCGTTTCGAGTTCTAACAAAAACAAAATCTCTACACAATTTTTACTTCTTTTCAGAGTAAGAAGCAGTTATAAAAGCCTGAGAAAAAGATCTTATGGGGTGGCCCACACTATTATCAAATAAGCTCCAAAGAGATGGCACCCTATGTTCAAAAGTCCATGATGTCCCATTGTGGTCCATACAAGCTGTTACCTTGCTGAGGTGGCTATTGATTTGAAAGTTTGTGTGTCACAATTGTGACTCTGGCTTGTTTGGACTCTTCTGCTTCTACTCGCAGAATCAGTAAACCTTCGGTAGTATCGCATTTGATAAAGTAGAAAATTTTCGCGTTTTCTACTGCTGCAGCAGGGTGTAGAAGAGATTCGAAGTCTCAATAGTAAAAACACTTGTTTGTTAGATTGGATTTGTCGAAGATGGTAACTGTGTCGGTCAATATCTGAAACAGCTCTGCTAATAACATTACCATTAAAAGAAACTCTTACATATTGAAGATCTTTTTTTGCAGAGATATATCCTTTTCTGCTACGATAACGACGGACGAGCGGCACCCGGGTTCACATTAACTGCTGCTGCTGCTGGTGGATAAAGTGGGGAACCCACAACTAAAAGTATATTCCTGAGCATCTATATATATGAAGTCGGCAACGTCTCCCTTTCCTTGCCGACACTTGCCATCATGGGGCCCACTCCCCATGTTCCAATAAGTCCAAGTAAGTAATAAATGGGCCCTTGCCGACACTTCTTTAATACCTGTAATCTACGTGTAAAAATACTTTAATGAGATTAATTATTAACCCCAAATACACTTTTGATACACAAATCAAATGTAGAGCGTCTACGTGGTTTACGACTACGCTGACCAAATTATGTGAAACAAAAATTTGATGGACACAGTTCCCAACGTGAAACTATTTTATCAGCCATTTATCACGTGAATAATATCAGATTCTTTTTCTCTTTTTTTATCTAAAGAATAAAAATTCGGTGATGACTCTTTTTAGCACGGATCTAAGAACTATGTAAACTGCAAATGAGAGTGTCTCATGCTAGGAATGGTTCCAATCCTTTTTCTTTTTTTTTTAACCGAATGAATTTTAAAGTGACGTGAAATGATAAATGAAGTGATATGATAGAAACGAAATTTGGTGGCGACAATCTCTAGCGTGAGACTATTTCATCTATCGTTTATAATTAAACAGGTAGATATACGAATTTTAAAGCAGCATGATTGCTTGATGAAGTGGCTGATGAAGTTGTTTCACATTGATGGGCCCGTTTCTGATTTTTCCTTGTTGTTAATCATAAATACTTTAAAATTTTATTCAATTTAATATTTTATTAGATGTATTTTAGGATAATAACAATAACGTTGTATTCCTAAATTTCAAATACAAATATGTTAAAATTAAAATATTTTTTTTTCGCAGATGTATCATATTTTCCCTAAAAGTTACTTTTGAAACAACTTGATAATAAAATTAATAAACTTTGAAAAAAAAAATTTATTTAAATTATTCTTTAGATATTTTAATTTAAATTTTAAATTTGGTAATGGACTAGTCAACAATTCTCGTTCGAATATAAGCTTTGCTTTAGATGGCCGACACTTCGAAGCTTCCAAAATCTAGAAGGGCATCAGAAACCGTTAAAAGGTAAAACCTTATCCAAATAATTCTAAGCAATCAACGGCTCTGATCGATTCCTTTCTCACAGGCCCAAAAATAGAAAATATCTTGTGGGCCTTAATAAACCATGGATCGATGTGTACGTGTGGATATTATTTAGCCACTCAAATATGTTACACTAAGTCCATTATTGAGACGAATCTGATCCGTAATCAGATCCGTGATCGAGGCGAATCACGGCCGTCCATTCGCACCCCTTTCTTTCTATATATAGCCCACTACCCATAGTTGCAGTATAACACTAAAACACACACTCAATAGTTAGTTCATTCGCAAAGGACTTAGCTTATTTTGTGATAAATTTTGTTGTTGTTGTTGAAATGTCTCGCTTTTTCCACCACCGCAAGGAGGAGAAGCCGGCGACGGACGTCGACGACGTCGCCACCAGAGGTGATGAGGTGAGCGGGGGCGGGTACGATGATGACTATAAGAAAACGTCCGACTATTCTGGCGGCGGAACTGATCAGTACGGAGACGCTGGATACGGTGGCGATGATTATAAGAAAAAGTCTGATTATTCGAGCGCCGGAACCGATGACTACGGCGGCGGCGGTGGTGGTGATGATTACGGTGATGATTACAAGAAAAAGTCTGATTACTCTAACGTCGATACCGACCAGTATGGCGGTAGCGGTGGTGGTGGTGGTTACGGTGACGATGATTATAAGAAAAAGTCTGATTACACTACCACCGATACCACCGATAACTACGGAGGTGGATACGGCGATGACGATTACAAGAAAAAGTCTGACTATTCTAGCGGCGGAGGTTATGACCAGACCGCCGAGGATGACTCGGAAAAGTACGAGAAGGAGGAGAAGCAGCACAAACACAAGGAGCACCTCGGCGAGCTTGGCGCGGTCGCCTCCGGCGCCTATGCTTTGGTAACTCCTTTTTTTTCTTTAAAAAGATACACTTGTATAAATATATTTCTCCGTAACAATATTGTTATAGCTTCAAAAATTTTTAAAATTATGTCACATATATTCTAGTTACTCCAGCTCAAAATTTTGTTAAATTTAATTGCTGTAACTGAAGCGAATTATTATTTACGCACGTACAGTATGAAAAGCATCAGGCAAAGAAAGACCCCGAGCATGCCCACAAGCACAAGATCGAGGAGGAGGTCGCCGCGGCGGTTGGAGTTGCGAGCGGCGGGTTCGCCTTCCACGAGCACCACGAAAAGAAGGAGTCAAGAAAGGAAGCCGAGGACGCCGAGTACTAGGAGGGGGGAATATTGAAACTAGTATCTGTGTTGATATTATGTGTTTTTAAGCTTATACTCAAAAATGATTAAAAAAAAAAGAAGTAATATTGTAAGTACTACAGTACGTATTTCAAATTACGGTTGATGATGAGTTACGTGATTTGCCGTGATATCTGACCCATCAACTGCACTTGAGATACAATCTGGGGTACATGTGGGATTACTGTGTGTTGTTTAATGATTAAGATGTGTTATATTTGTGATTACATATAGATATAAGTGCGGATTTGGCTTGGCTCCGCAGTGGTGTAATAATAAATGGGTTTAAATGTAATGTTGTTGTGAAGATATTTTATATATATATATATATATATATATATAACTTTGTGAACTAGTTTTACTTTTTGTTATTAATTTCTGTGGGTGTTATTAGATTTGGCATGTAATATTTTTCCAAAATTAATGGCACACAAGAGAAGATACAAAATTATTTTACAATAAAATCCTCAATATAATTCCACCAAATTAAGTAGAGCCAAAGGAACACATACTTCTTTAAAAGATTGGGTAATTAAATGACAAATATAATATAGTGGGCAGTAATACACATATATTAAATTGATAAAAACGTATAGAATTTATCCCACCTCTCAAAATTACCGTCCAGTGAGCCTTCTAATTCATTTGATTTGAGTCATTTAATGAAACTTTAATTTAAAATTTTAAATATATTCTTTATCCTTACAAATTTAATCAGTATAATTCATGCTGTGAATAAAAGTATCATTGTGCGACTCAAATTAAACAAATTAAAAGATTGAATAGAAAATTTTAATATTTTTTTTTAAAATTGAATAATAGATTCAAAATGGTTCGTTGTTTAGATAAGTTTTATATATTTTTAGCAATTAAATTTAACCACCGTTCATCTACAACTACTAAACTTAGATGGCCAATTTGCATAAAAAATCCACTTATTTTTGGTTTTTGTAAAATCGGGCCACCTTTTTCTTTTTTGCAGATTCGGTCCACTTTTTCAGCAAACTGACCAAAATACCCTTTTTATTTTTTCTCTTTCCTCTTTCTCTCTCCTCTTCGTTTCTCTCGTTCTTTTTTTTTCTCGCCTGCAGAGCGGAGGCGGAAACGGTCCGTCTCGCCTCTCATCCTCATTCTCTAGCCCTTGCCCTCGCCCTCACCCTTGCCCTCGTCCACGCACTCCCCACCTTCCTCGCCTCCAACCCCGCCGAGGCCGCGCCACGACTTTTTTTTTTTTTTTTTTTTTTTTTTTTTTTCTTCTCCGACTCTGTCTCCACCGTCTCCGACGCGATGCCTCTCTCGTCCTTCTTATCCTTCCCCGCCCTTCTCATCTCTCCTCTCCCTCTTCTCTGCCGTCCGACGACAATGGCATCTTCGTCGGCGCCGACGTCGACACCGTGAGGTCACTCGGCGTTACAGGCTCGGAACGGGTCCTTAAGCGGTGTCGTCGCCGGCACCAGTGGCTGTTGGCAGAGAAGGTGACAAAAAAAAATTAAGAAAAAACAGAAAAAAAAAATAAAGATAAAAATTATATAAAAAGAATGCATGAACATCAACTTGTATCGCTAACTGATAAAAAAAAATTTAAGTTTGCACTATTTAAGATGTAAACTGCAGCTTTAAGATGAAAACTACACTCTTTAAACGAATTACACTCTTTGAAAATTTGTACTGTTTCTTTTCTTATTACACTCTTTCAGATATAAACTGTATCCATTAAGATAAAAGTTACACTCTTAAACAAAGTTGCACTGTGTTCTCTCTTTGTTGCACCATTTTTCCTTTTTACATTATTTTTATCTTAAACGCACTCTTTTTAAGAAATATTTACTGGTTTTTTTCTCATTATTGCACCATTTTTATGTAAATAAAGAGGAGAAATAGTGCAATAAGAGGAGAAACAGTGCAAGAAGAGAAGAAACTGCCATGTTTTAAGAAGATATATATACTGGTTTCTCCTCTTGTTGCACCATTTCGGTGTAAATAAGAGGAGAAATAGTGCAACAAGAGGAAGAAACTGCACTGTTTTAAGAGATATATTACTGTTTCTTCTCTGTTGCACTGTTTCTCCTCTTGTTTGCACATTTTGCTTGTAAACAATAGGAGAAATAGTGCAACAAGAGGAGAAACAATGCAATAAGAGGAGAAACTGCACCCTTTTAAGAGATATTGTATAGTTTCTCTCTGTGTGCACTGTTTCTCCTCTTGTTGCACCATTTCTGTTAGATAAAGAAGAGAGAAATAAGTGCAAACAACAGAGAGAGAAACAGTGCAACAAGAGGAGAAAAGTATAAATATCCTTAAAAGGATGCAGTTTAAGATAAAAATAGTATAATTTTCGTTCAAAGAGTATAATTTTTATCTTAAAGCACAGGAGTTTCATCTTAAATAGTGCAACTTATAATTTTTTTTGTAATTAACGATGTAATATTCATCTTCATCCTTCTTTTATATAATTTTTTATCTTTATTTTTTTTTCTATTTTTTCTATAATTTTTTTGTCACCTTCTCTGCGCAACACTACGGCGCCGGTGACGGCGCGGTGGGTGACGACCGCTAAGGACCCCCGCCTCCGAGGCTGTAGCGCCGCAGTGACCTCTACACGGTGTCGGTCGGTGCCGGCGAAGATAAATCGTCGTCGGAGCGGCAGAAAATGAGGGAGAGGGAGAGATGAGAAGGCGGGGAGGGCGAAGAGCGTCGTCGTCGGAGATGGTGGAGAAGATCGGAGAAGAAAAGAAAAGAAAAAAGCAAAAAAAAAAAAAAGTCGCGGCGCCGCCGTTACAGGGGTCGGAGGCGAGGAAGGTGGGGGGTGCATGGACGAGGGCAAGGCGAGGGCGAGATCATGACGGTGAGAGGCGAGACGGACCGTTTTTGCCTCCGCTCTACCGGCGAGAAAAAAAAAGAAGACGAGAAACGAAGAAAGAGAGAGAAAGAGGAAAGAGAAAAAGTTGAATAAGGGTATTTTGGTCAGTTTGCTGAAAAAGCGGACCGAATCTGCAAAATAAAAAGGTGACCCGATTTTTGCAAAAGCTCAAAATAAGTAAATTTTTTATGCAAATGGCCAACTTAGATCAACTAGTTAATGTCACGGGTACACCTTCCAATGAGAAAAAAAAAAAAAAAAAAAGGAAAAAAAAGTTTGTGCGCCGCAGAACCACATTCCAATGCTGACCTGGTGGACCGGGTCTAGGGACCTACTACAGGGGAGGGGTCAAATCACCACAGTTATACCACGCGGCGTCCAAAATCCTGGGGAAGATGAAGCGGTAGAAGACCCAGTCCCTGAACCACTTGACGAGCCACGCCCACACCCCGGCGCGGGCCCCACCGCCGCCGCCCTGCTGGACCCACCCCGCCACGTAGGCTCCCGCCACGAGCCCCGCCGCGCGCCACCGCCGCTCCGCCACGTACCTCCCCACCGCGGCCGCGCCGCCGCCCCCCGCGTCCGCGCCGACGCAGCGCGCCAGCGCCACCGCGTCCTCCAGCGCCGCGCTCCCGCCCTGCGCCGTGTCCGGGGTCATCGCGTGGAACGCGTCCCCCGCCACCGTGGCCGCCGCGGCCGCGTTCGCGTTCGCGCCAATGCGGGTGGGGAGGGTGAGGTGGGCCCGGCGCAGGAGGACGGCCCACGGGGCGCGCAGCGAGAGCGGGGCCCACGTCAGCGTGGCGGGGTCGGAGCGGCGCACCACGTCGGCGTAGTCCGAGGGGAAGCCCCTCGCCAGATTCTCCGTCACTTCCCGGAGAATGAGCTCCGGCCTCCCCGCGATCTCCCTCTCTGCACGAATCCCCATGCACCACCCGAATTTTACGTATAATAATTACAATGCGGTGAACGAATGACGGAATGGCGGATGAGACAGTCTCACGTAAAAACTGTCCCCGCCAAATTTTTGCTTGTATTGAACGAACGGCAGATGAGATGATCTCACATGCTATTAATTTTTTAGATTTATATATTGTTGTTGCGTCTTCTGCTAATGCATTTAAGGTGATACTGTTGAATGTGACCCATGTAATATATTCAAAGTGATTTATGAGAATGTTCAATCACGTCTGATGAGATGTGTCCAGATACATCCCAATTGTTGAACCAATTGTATCTTTAGGAATCATCTTTGAATATACGTTTGATAGATGCCTCTTCTTATTTTTATTATTATTTGTTAACATGTGATGTGTCTCGATTAGAAGCCAAATGAATTATTGGTCTTAAAATTTTTTTAAAAAAGTTGAATACTCTCTTTACTTTGCTCCATTTGCTATTTACTCCATACTTCGTAAATTTGAGAAATTTTATTTATTATTGTACTTTTTTTTCAATTAACTTATGATGCATCTCATGGAAATAACACTTGTCTTATATCATCCTAATTTGAAATTCCACTTTTCCCAAACTAAATTCGTTAAGATGTAGACATATACCGTCCGTCCCTAGAGCAAGTGGCAAAGGGTTTGGTGGTTGGTATCTGAGACCCAAGTTCGAATCCTAGTTGATTCACAGTTCTAGCCAAATTTATTTTTAAATGAAATAAACAAAGCGGGTAGCGTGCTACCTATCTCTCTCAAAAAACTAAAAATAAAAATGTAGGCATATTTACCTGATGAAGTTGAATAGTTTATCAGAAACCAATAGACCTCCTTTGAATTGAGTGGAACATATCCAGCCCTAATGCCCTCTCCCAAGTATTGCCGGAACACTGTTTCCAACCCATGACCTTCAGGAAACACTGCAAGCCCTCTAACAGCTGACCGGCCTGAGCTAATCGGTGCAGAGAGTCCCAACCATTGTGCGACGACCGAATGGACACCGTCGCATCCTATCAACAACTAGAAAGGAGCAGAATATGTATATAAGAGTGTCTCTATGACCTAACTTCTATTAGAAATTCACAAATAAGATTAACTTTTCTGAGAATATTAACAAAGGAGTAAAGGATATTGATATGCGCGACTATTGGAGGTTTTGAACTGTTGTGGAGCTCGAAAAATTTCGAATGAATCTACTTAAACAAAAATTTTTAGAGTTCGACGGATTGTTTCGAGTGAGCTTTTTTCATTAAGACAAATTTTACCTTAGCTCTGATAATGGATCCATCCTCCAAATGCAAGGATGTGAAATTTGAGGAACCTCCACTCTTAATGGAAACTACTTTTGAACAGAATCTTATAGTTCCAGGTGGTAGCTCCTCAGCAAGTGCTTCCAACAAAGCTTTCCCGTGCATAGCCCTCACCCCTGCTTCTCCCCTTAGCATTCAAAATTTCAAACATACAATTAAAACTACTTTTAACACACCACCACCATCTCTGTTAATATATTGATATACTGGAGTACGTCTCCTGTACTTTCGAAAGTTCGGAGGCCTCCTTACTTGTAAATTATTTTCGATGATATGACATCTGATTCGATGATCGGCTCCGTTAGTCATGATTTATGCTATTGGAACTATTTAGAAACCAAATTTCATAATTTTTCGACATCATTTACTACGTAATCAAAAAGTCTCAAAAATGACTAGCACGTTTTTAAGTTCAACAGTGTAAAACAATTCAAATTATATGAAACTTTAATAGAAAATTCTACTTAACATCAATAGTAAAATCAATACTTCTGATTTGAAATTTGAGTCTTTTATCACTGTTTTTTATGATATTTTTTATTTTCAGTCGTTTATTTTTAGGGTACTCGTTTACTAGGCAAATGAAATAAAAATATTATGAAATTTAGTTTCTAGATAGTTCCAATAGTGTAGATTATGTTTAACAGAACCGATCGCCGAATTGAATGTTTCATCATCGAAAATAACTTACAAGTACGGAGTTCACCGCATTTGAAAAAGCATAGGAGCCTAGCTCGATATACTGGTATGTCATACGCAGATTAGTTTATTTTGGGCGTAAAAACCAACATAGTAGTAGGCCATAAATCAAATTGAGACATGTTTTTGCCCAAATTGAGTACCTATGGGCCGATCCAGCGAAGTACAACTCCTGCGTATCTCCGGTCGCGAGATCCGTAATGCGGGATCTAAAACCATGCACACAAATCGAAACTGATTTTACGCATATTCATATATACATCGTATAAGAGATGAAACAACAGATAGATAGATAGATAGATAGATACATACATACATTTGGAAGGGAAGGTAGTAGGGCTCAAGCTTGTGCGCGACACCGAGAGCCGAGAGGGCGTACCATCCGTTGGGGAAGATAGAGATGGCGGCCCCAGTGGCGCGGAGCTCCGAGTGGCCCTCCAGCACTACGATGTCACGCCGGCCGACTCGCTGCAGAGCCACCGCCGTCGCCAGCCCCGCGATCCCGCCACCAACAATCACCACCTCCTCTACCTTCGCCATCTGCAGGGTGGGGTGGTGGAGTTTGTGTGAATTAGGCCATGATATAAATAAATGTATTCTTTTTTTCATTTTTTTTATAATCTTTTTATTTTTTACTAGTAAAAATAGAAGTGAAATGTGTGCTTAGAGGCCTGACAATCTCTGACTCATGCGCATGAGTTTACATGCGGTTTACCAACAACAAATTTCAGGATGCCGGTACTAATTTTTCTGACTCAAAAAATTACGGATAAAACGAATAAATACTCATTAAGTTGTGGATATTTTAAATAATTTGTCAGTACCTACGGATACCTGTTTATATTTTTTTAATTAAAAAATATGCTATTAGTGTCTTTTGTACTATGAATTTTTTTTTACTTTAAGGCTTTAAATATTTTTATTATATGCTATGATATTTTAAATAATAAATTATATTATATTTTTAAAACTTTTATATATATATATATATATAGAGTCCGACTGCTATGCTATCGATAGCACCAAACACTTGTGCTATCAATGTCATTAGATTAATCTCTTTGATTATTTTTACTCATTAAATTTTACTATGCAACTAACCACCCACTGAACCCTAGAGGGCCCATATCATTCTAACCGCATATTTTTCAATCCAATGGCTAAAAAACTAATAGTACCAACAACTTTGTGCTATTAATTGTATACCAGCCTAGTTCTCTCTCTCTCTCTATATATGTATATATATGTAAGAGTAACAAAAAAAAAAAAACGTAAGTAAATCACCTGTTTACTTGTGGGCGGGTACGGATAAAAATATTAGCTAATAAAAAATTTACAAATAAATTTTATCCATGCCTAAATAATTCGTAAGTGCAATGATCCCTCTGCGGGATTAAAAAATTTTGATTAGCTTGTGCACGCTCTTTATAGAACCCAAAATATTTTTCTGACACCCATAACTGCAAAATGTAACCCCCTCCAGTGGGCCCTCTCCAATAATGGAAGCCAGTGGAGTAGCGGTTACATTAAAACTAACATATTTTTTTTAATAAATTCCTTCATGCGTTACAAATGGTTGCGCAAAGATGCAAAGATTCCTAATCGTTGAATATGAATATTAAAAATATTATTATTTACTAATTTAAATTTTTAAAAATTATTATTATTATTTATTATTATGGTATGATAATAGGTGGTTTCAGATTGGAGCTTAGATGGGAGTACTATAGTTTATTAAAAATATTCAATATAAACATCTTAAATGATTTTTTTAGTTGTAGAAATAGAAACTTTAAATTAGTAAATAATAATATTTTATTTACAATATACTTTTGATTATGTGCGTTAGCATAATCTCATTCCTTTTTAAAGTTTCTATTTCTACAACTAAAAAAATCATTTAAGATGTTTANTAGTTGTAGAAATAGAAACTTTAAATTTGCGCATTTGCTTTTGTAATTTACAATATACTTTTGATTATGTGCGTTAGCATAATCTCATTCCTTTTTAAAGTTTGAACATTTTATTTGTATCTTCATCATTACATTGCACTAAATTATGCTTCTTTTAACCCTTTTTGATCTACAATATGATGATCCAATTATGACCCACATGAGTTATATTGCCCATCCCACAAACTAATTTTGGTGAAATCATGCACTCAATCATTGATTCACCATGTATAATACTCCATAAATATAATATATATATATACATATATTAAAAAAAGAAACAAAAAAAGAACATCATCATGTTCATATATAAATAACACTTGCATAGTTGACCACAATCTCTAAGTGGAACATCACGTGAGCCCCCTCCGCCTCGGGAAACCGTAACCACGTTGAAATCGGCAACGAGTTTCTCGAAACCCTTCAACAGCATAGAAGTCGACGCCGACTTTGGCTAGCGACGAAAGTGTACAAACAAAACCCTACCATCACGCGCCGTTGTACGATGTCGCCTTCGCTTTTTTAGTGTCCCGAAAAAGGGAATATTGTACCAAAGCCCTCACAACTATAGATAATTATGAAATCGGCCCCTCAATTTGTTAAATAAAAACTTTTAAATTGAATTGTTACAGTTTTGTTTGCTAAAAGAAATTTGAGCTGTGAAATTTGATCGAATTACTATTGACTTTAGCGAAATTAAACAAATTAAAAAAAAATATAACTGAGACCCAGTTTGTTAATTTTGATAGCTAATTAGTAATTGTGCCGTTAATTATTATTATTATTATTATATTTGCTAAAAGAGCCATTAAAAGATATTAAATCATTATGATTATATTGTCATAAAAAAATTTAATTTAGCTAAGCTAATATTACTTCAAAACTTTACAAAATTCAATAAACATCAATCCAAAGCAATAAACTTCAGGGGCCTTTTTCAAAATGGCCTATAGTTAAGGGGTTCCTATGAAATTTAAACAGCCCAAAAAGCCCGTTCCACAAAATTTATGGGATAGAGAGATAATCTCCTCAGGATTTACCATAATCTCCTATAAAACTTAAAAGTTAGCGTAATCTCCCCAAAAAATTAAACCTAATCATAATCCAACTATTGAATCAAAAAGCTAATTAAGCACTTCTAAAAAAAAAAGCACTGCTTTTTAATAAAGTGCTTCTTCGCTTTTCAGATTCTCTCCCTGAAACCACTGTGCCTACATTGTCTCCCACTCGGAGGGGAGATTGGTGCATGGACCTAGTGTATAGACCAGTGAAAAAGATGGTACTTTTTAAGTGGCCAATGTTAGCTTTGAAAGGATTCAGCCAGCTAACTTTTGCGAGTTTTTTAGTTCAATTCTTTACGCGGTAACGTATTAAAATTTTAATTTGTATCTTTTTTATCATTACATGCGAGTCAGATTGCTGCTATAAAATTATACTTATAAAAAATAAAATTTAAAAATATTATTACTTACTATTGAGTCAAAATCTATTGATTTAAACTTTTGAATTAAAAAGATTTTAATAACTTTGTCGCATGTTTGAAAATTGCTTTTCGAGAGTTTATTTGGGCCTAAATTATTTGCAATTTTTTTTACTAATCAAATTTTTTTTTTATGGAGATATTGCTAACCTTTTTTTTTTTTGCTTCTACTTTTGTAGGAATTAAAAAAAACTCGTAAAATAAGAAATAATTTGTTTAATAATAAGGCACGAAAATAAAATTAAAGGGGACTAATATGATACTTAAAAAGATAAGTTTAAAAAAAAAAAATCTCCTTGACAGAGTTGATAAGCTAAATTGGAATTTAAGATTATTTTTGAGTTGTTTTTTTTCTATTAGTGGGCTTGGTTCAGTGAAAAGAGAGAGTGATGTGGTAGACCTGGTCTACGGTAAATATCCTCCTCGAACTCCGTGCATGGCGAGGGTCGTAGAAATTAACCCTTCTCACCATTCCCGTTCAAAACCCCTCACACACACACACACACACACACACACACACACTCTCCTCCACTCCCATTACACCACAACACATAACAAATGGGAGAAACCCTAACCCTAACCCTAACCCTCCTCCTCGTCGTCCTCCTCCTCCCCCATTCTCGAGCTGTTCCCATGGCGATCATCGTCCCCGACCCCTCCTCCTCCTCATCCTCCTCGCCGCCGCCGCTCGCCGCTCCGCCGCCCACCGCCGGCGGCGACCTCCCCGCCCTCCCTTCCGACCACCCCGCCTCCGCCGCCGCCGCGCCGAACTCCGTCGCCGTCGCCGGCGCAGCCGCGCCGGAGGGCGGCGGAGGGGTCCCGTTCATCGGCAGCAACCCGGCAGTGCCGATCCCGACGGGGGTCACGGATTCGGCCACTATCTTGCCGTTGCCGTCGCCGAGAGCCGGAGGAAATCAGGTGTGTTTTAGTACCCGTTTGGTTTTACTTTTGCTTCTGCTTTTATGTTTCGTCGCAAGCGGAGAGCCATAAATTGGTTTTCGGCCGTAAATATATGTTTTCGTTATCTTGTTCATCGTAACTTCATCTTCGATCGAAACTTGAATTTTTCAAACTACTGTAATCGTCTTAGACCGAACTGGAATGAGGAAAAAAAAAAAAGAGTAAACTTCAAATACCGCGCCCGTGGTTTCGCGGTTTCTCATTTTAGTATCATGCGGTTTAAAATATATCAATTTAGTACTGTGTGAATTTATTTTGTCTCTCCGTTAATTTTTGGTTAAATCATATGCAAAAAACTTTAGATACTTTTACTATAGTTTATCGAATATTCACTTTAGTATCTTTTAGTTTTAAAGTGAATATATAAAAAAAACTTTAGATATTTTTACTATAGTTTATCGAATATTCACTTTAATATCTTTTAGTTTTAATTTTGTCACTGATTTAAAAAAAAAATTAGTGAAGAGAAATAAAAAGAGAAAAATAAAACTACAGAGTAGGAAAGTAAAATATTTTAAACCATATGGTACTGGAATGAAAAAATACGAAATCATATGAATGATATTTAAAGTTTTTTTAAAAAATTAAAATATTAATAGTGAAAACATTATTCTTTTCCTTTTAAACAAATAATAGAAGCAGAAGAACTTCAGTCGTTTAAATAATATTTTATTAAATAATACTGTATTCGACAATGAGAACGAGATCAAACAAATCATAACAATAGAAAAAAAAAAAAAAAAATTCTACACAAGCAAAAATAAGTATTTTTGGCCTAAAAGGATAAGCTCTAATTTGCGACTTAATGAACCCATTTGGTCAAGCTGTAGAGAGTAATAAATACTAAAAAATACTGTAAAATATTTTCTAAACAATTAGTTAACATAATAAAATGTTTTCTTTTTTCTCTAAACAATTTTTTTTAATCTCCATCGCTCTTGGTTACACAGGTGGCAGGATCATCGGGGCCGTCGATCAAAGAAGGAACGGCCACGATGGTGTTGGGGGTGATGCTATTCTCTATTGGTTTGGTGCTTGAGTGCTTCTTGTATTAGGGGGCCTACATTGTGAGTTTTTGATGATGGGTTTGGGCTCAGGGGCATTTTTGTAAAAACGGAGTACTAGCTAGTGTAGTCTCTCGCTATTGCCGAGTTTCACTTCTCACTCTCTATTAAACTCGGCAATTTGTCACATAACCATGCATATAGAATTTCTAAGGCCTAATTTTGAAATGAACAAGTATGTTCATCAAACGCAACAATTTTGATGCTTTAAAATGAAAAAAAAATTTGAAAGCATTATAAAATTACAAAACTCCTGCTAAGTATTTGACAAGGATTCTACGGCACTTTGGCTTAGTTTGATATTGAGATTTATCTAACGGTATTAGATACAATGGAGTTGAAAAAAAGCATATGTAGGGATATGCTTCTGCGTTCTCCGATAGGACCGCAGAAAATATATCGTAACCGACTAACCACAATATGTGGAACGTAATATTACGTACGGAAACAAATATGGTATTTTTCTATCGTTATTTCTCACCGCACGTAACGCAATCCCCTGCAATTTCAGACGAAGCCTTTCAGATAAAGCATCAAAACAGTTGTGTTTGCAGCAGCTTCTTAAGTAGGTTTGGTTATGAGTGATGTTTCCCCACTTTTTTTTAAATGTTAATGTTACTAATCGCCGACTTTCTCAAAATTTTACCTACGGAATTTTCCTTACATTAATAAAATAAAAAAAAACTTATTAGTTTCTTCAAGGATTTGGTATACTTATCAACTATTATAAGTTTGGCTTAATCCAAATGCATCATTATTATGCTTTGGAATTGTGTGCATGTTGAACTAGTACATGACAATTACTCGAGTCCGAGAAGGGCAATTAAGAAACATTGGGTTTATGAAAAAAAGTTTTAGGTTAAAAAAATAAAAATTAAAGCTTTTTAAAACTCATCATAAATAGAAGTAATTCATTGTAAGCTTCGAAGTACGAAATTTAGGCATAGTTACCGCGATCAATTTTAATACTCAGAAGAAACATAAAATTAGGTATTTGACAAAGATAAAAACACTAGCTTTATCGAATGCCGATTATCAAAATTAGAATAATTTTGGTGTGCAATGTTTGTTGCTCAGGCGAAAGATCAAACTAACTTCTGAAGGCTCAATCTGAACTGTGCATCAGGCTTTACGAAAACTGAATAAAAACTTAGATTGCGATCTTAGTTTTACATGCTAAATTTGTTAGTCCGTCGTTCATCTGAGTTGAAACTCATTTTAATATGTGTGTCAAATTTGTTCAAACTATGAATGGCTCAAACAGGGTGAGGATGATGGATCTTATTAAGATTAATTTTGAATTATTTCTTACTATATCGATATCTTAGATAATATGATATCAGAGTAAGTTTTCTACGCTAAAGATTTTGAGCATTACTCTTTTGAAAAAGGATATGCCAACTCTCAAATTTCAAAGCAGCACAGATAAAAGCACTTTTGCACGCAGTTTTAGGGCATCATCTTGTCTCTTTGTCCGTGTATTCAAAAGCCTTGATTCTCCCAGCATTCATGGGTTGTTTTACTTAGACTACATTAATTTCATCTTAAACCAAGGTAAAGTCACTGTGTTAGAAGCAAAAAGCTAAGAACTTTATAAAAAGCACTACTCTTTTAATTAAGATTCGAGATCGGTAGTATTCCAGCAGTATTGGATATTTTATATTTAAAATGATAAATTTGTTACTAATTTATTAAGCAATTTAGATTGGGATGTTGCTATAAATTAAAATTAACGGTTAGCGGCCACATTCGAAGGCCTAGTCTGATGTTTCATTGGGCCGGACTTTAATTCTCTGGGCTTTGTGCTAGGTTTCATAACAGTTGAAAAATGAGTAGCATGAGTAAAAATAAAGAACAAAAGGCATATTGAATTACCCAATGAAATTGACTTTAATTACTACTTCCAAAGAGTTTTACAAGAAACATCAAAATAGAACAAAAAAACCAAAATAAAAGGCTGATGATAAGCAGAGGTTGGATAATTTGCTGTAGAAACAAGTTGCAGAGAAACAGCTAGTAAGACAACAAACAACCAAGAATTAATTAGAGGATTCCGAAGATTTCCAACATCTTAATCCCTACATTAGTCTTCTGAACTTTTTTTTTTCTTTTTTCCTTTTTTTTTTTTTTTTTTCTATTCACAAGCCAATTTCGTGTCGAAGCTACTCAAGCAGATCGCGAAGGCCTGAAAAGCCGACAGCGGGTATCGGTAATCCATCGTGAACATGTCTTTCGCCACCTTCCCGAACTGCAGTATGATCTTGTCGTGCTCCGGCGGCGGCGCAGGCTGCGAGGGCGTCGGGGCTCCCGCGGACGGCTGCGTGGCGGCGATGAGCTGGAAGTTCTTGACCGATGCGACGGTAACGCGCCCTCGGAAGTTGAGGCACCAGCACTGCAACTGCTCGTGCCACCGCGGCGCCTTGTTACGCAGCACCAGAGGCCGAGCCTTGCCCTCCTCGTCCCCGTCGTCTGCCCCCGCTCCGGCCCCTGCCGCCGTAATGTCGGAGAAGCGGGCGCTGCCGAAGTCCACGGACGATTTCGAGAAGGAGACGCTGTTGAAGGATTCGTCGAGAATGGAGCGGGAGAACAGGCCGTCGCTGTCCGGCTGGCAGGAAGGGACGGTGCCGCCAGCGTCGAGGGCGGAGGCGGGGATCGAGTGCATGATGCAGTGCATGCGCCGCGGGCCTCGCGTGCCCAGCACGTTCAGCTCGTACGCCACCTGGGAGACGACGTAGCTGCTGGACGGGCACCGGGGGGACACTTTCTTGGAGTGGAACCGCCGGCTCGTCTTGCCGGGGTGGGACAGCCCAGCTGCGTTGTAGGGCGGCTGGGTGTCGTAGATCACAAACTTTGTGCCGAGGAAGTTAGACCTAGGGTGGCGACAACTTTATAAATTATGATCTTGAAGATAATAGAAAGAGAGGTATTAAGATAAAAAATATACAAATAGTCTCTGTACTATCCCCTTCACTGAGGCTGTCCCTGAATGTTTTTAACTTTAGGCCCTGAACTTTCTCATATATTCTCAAAAAGGGAAGTTCTTTTGCAGGATAAGGGGTTTAACGGAGATTAGGGATGGAATTGCTATATACGAGAAAGATCGGATACTAAGTTCAGGAACCATCTCAGCATAGAAATAGTGTAGGAACTATCCATACATTTTACCTAGAGGTATATTGAAGATGAATTATCAATACCTCAATTTTCCGATATATGTGCTACTAGACCGTGATATATTGTCTGCGTCCATGGTTATAATATACTCCGTACAAGTTGTGCGGCGATTTCTTTTGGCCGATAAGAGGAACTTCCCATTTTCGACAAGCACAGCTGTAGCACATTTAAGTTGCAAGTTAGGACAGCAACAACTGAAAATGCCATAACAATCTAGAGAAAATGATTTCAGCGAAGGGGAGAAAAAATGTGTCATCAGCTGAAATTCTACAGAGAGCAAACGAAATACTCGACTAAGATGATAGAGAGAGGTTTTAGTGAAGAAGAAGCTTACCCGGGCTGAGACACAGGTAGAGATGATAAGTAAGAGTTGATTTATCCCTCTTAATAAAGCACTGGATGGGAGCATCTCGAGGTCCAGGCTGTTTAAAGCAAAACAACAATACGATGAATTCATCAGTCGAGCAAGTCAAAGAAAATCTCCACAAGTTCGTCTTTTTCCGTAATCATGTCTTTCATTATGAATTTTCTCTAATAATGAAAGTAGAGCGGAGACAAAACAACACATAACATCTAAAGGTAAAACTGCACAGATCTTACATGAACTACAAAGCATTTCGAGATGAATACTCGACCTCCAAAATTTTTAATATTACTACCAAACCTTTAACTGCTGCTTCCACGTCTCAAATAACTAACAATAACAGTAAGTTACGGAATATTCCTTCGAAAGTGTTATCGTTAAGTTTGGAGAAGAGGTATTTGAATCAAACATACTGTAAGTTTAGGTAGTATCATCAAAATTTTGAAGGTTTCGGTACTCATTCCAAAATGCGGTATAGGGTAGGCAAAGTCTAATATGTTTTTCGCAAAACATTAAACAGGAAACTACCTGCTTCAGGGATACAGGAAAGGTAATCTTTCCAGATAACTCGGGATTTTTCACGAGTTCTTTACACGTCTCTCGCCAAGAGCGGCAGACGGCGGCGCAGGCAACCACATTCTTGCGGGAAGGCCACGTGCTCTCGCTCGCCTCTAGCCTTCTGATCACATCGCGGAGCAGTTCGGGAGGAAGACTAGCCCAACAGCTATTCTGAATTACAGAAGACTGGTCGCGGATCTCGTGCACGTGGCCCTGAGATTTCCCCCTGCGGTGGGCCGCAACCCTCACCTCAAAGCCGCGTCGAGATAAGCTCCCAATGCCATCCCTTACATCTCGTACTATACTACGGAATGACATCTAAACCTGCGATTCGAAGCCAGCAAGCAGAATGCTATCTCCAACTCAACAGAAGACTCGGCCAAAACGCGTAAAATGGCAGGCTGCAACTAGATAGAGAAATTTCAACAAAGCCTTTGGGTTTGACCAACACAACCTGGAAAAAATGGCAGGTATTTGATTAAAAAATCAACAAAACAAAGCAAAAGAAGCTGCAAATTCCCCTCCCCCCCAAAAAAACTCATTTAACCAATTAGATTTCGCACGAAGTACTACAGGGATATGAATGTGGATATTCTCCAAAGTTTTTTTTTTTTTTTCTCTCTAAGAAGTTAGGATTGGTCCAAAAATACAATTTTTAACAAGCAGTTAGATCACAAAAAGGAAAAAAAAAACAATTAGTCAAACAAACATTAGCTTCATATCATGGAACACAAACTAGAATCCAATCCCACATGTATTATACAATACAACTATTAATCCGAAGCCTATCATGAAACACATTACAAGTATATTTGCATGATCTGAGATTCAATTTTAAAGTTTCCTTTCTCACACAGACCCAAAAACTTAAAATGCTTCAATTTTATGCACAAAAAACAGTTTACGTATCTCCCCATGACGTATCATATCATAAATAAAAAAAAAAGTATTAAAACTGAAAAAAAAAAAAATTATGAACTTACTAAAAAATGTAACATTTCTTAACCAATAGCGGGGATTCCACTAAGTAACAACTAAAGAGGCTTCATTAACAATACTTAGTAACCATTCCAACGAGATGGAGAAAAGTGTTTTTTTTTTTGACGAATTACACGGGAAAAGAGCGATTTTTACCGAAGATGCACATCACAAACATTAAGAAACATCAAATTAGAACCAAAAACATATCAAATACACAGATCTACTACTCCCAGACCTAAAATACGCCCCCAAATCGCAAAAACCCACGAAACCCTAAAAAAAGGGCTCAAAATGGCGATGCGATGAGATCGAATCGAACCCTAGCAACAACTGTCGAATCGAAGGCGCCCTAAGGAACGAATCGCCCCTGTAGATCCGATCCCTTCCTTCGCTCTCTCTCTCTCTCTCTCTCTCTCTAATGCGACGGATCTGAGAGGGATTATTAAATTGGATTAAGGGAAAAGGAGGAGAAAGTGGAGAAAAAGAGAAAAAAGGTGAAAAAGAAAAGGGATTGGGAACATAGTATAGTACATAGAACGGTAGTGGACGAAGAAGAACAAATTATTCCCTGCACCTGGTGTGTAAGTATGTTTCATACACCACATTTATTAAAAATAAAATACTTTTGTGGATATTTCCAAAGTAACATAATATAGAATTTATCTGAATTATGAATAATTTTGAATTAATTATTTAATATTTTAAAATTTTTACTTTATTATTCAACTTTCTAATTTTTTTGATTTCAGTCGGTCAAAAATATTTTAACTTTAAAATTTTTAGTAATGAATTTAAATTTTAAAGTCAAAATATCGTTGATTGATTCAAATAAAATAAATTAAAAATTGAATAGTATAATTAAAATATTGAAAGGTTGGATAGCTAATTCAAAATAATTTATAATTTAGATAAGTTTTATACATTTTTACTTATTTTAAAATTATAAAATAATTTATTAGATATTTAGCAATGATATTTAAAAGCTTCTGTATTTAATAATTAATAATTATAAAATAGGTAATAGATTTTTAAAACATATTTTTTAATCATATATTGAGTAAAATTTTGATTTAAAATATTATTTGTAGAAAGTCAGGTATTATATACAATATATTTGAATATATTAAGTTTGGTAAAATAAAATCTGATTCATTTAATTTGTTATATTACATGAAATTTAGAAAATTTATATACTAAAAGTAATAAATATTTTACACTAATTTTATACAAATTAAATAACATTTTTTAGACCGGTTGATATCTAAAAAAAAAAACTTTTAAAACCTTATAATTTTCCCTTTCTTTGTAGGCTTTTCAAATGTTTTATTAGGTCACATCAATTATTAGATTATATTTTTGATTTTTTAAAAAAAGGTTTTAAGACATCAACCACCACCACCAAACTACAGGTGTTGGTGTACGTCGCGGTACGACTACACCTGGTGCACGGAATAATTTCTTTTATAGTAATGATTATTTTACGGCTCTTTAACGGCCGGCGGAGTTGTTTTGACTCTCCGTTCCGTTACGTCGCAACGGGGAGTGGAGGGGCGTCTTCTGAAACGGCGTTTTCGTCCGGATTTGTACTGACTCGCATGTGGAGATCACACGGGTGTCGCATATGAAACTGTGGGTGGGGTGTTGTTGTTTTTGTTGCTGTTGTTGTTGGTTTTTTTTTTCTTTTTTTTCTTTTTTTTCTTTTTTTTTTTTTTTGGGTGCAAGCATGCATGTCCACGCAATATATGCAAAATTGTATTTATTTATTTATTATTAAGGTATGTGTTTGGCCCTTGAAAACAAGTAAATGTAATATGCAAAATAGCTAGATACAAATGCAAAGGGTTAGAAAAAAAAAAAAAGAGTTGGGGTTTATTGGGGCAATCAAGTTTTAGTCTAAATCAAAATAAGTTACAAAAATAATTTACTCGGTATAAAGTTTGTTTACGATATTTTAATAATATGATGACATTTATGATATAATGAAAAAAATATATTTTATGGGTAAAATAAGTTATATTTGACGGCATTCTTCATCTGCTGAATAGTATAAAATTTTTAAATAAATCAAAAAATAGATAAAATTAAAACATTTTTACATCCAAATAGAGCCTGTACATTGAAAAAGCAAACTTGGTCATAAGTGCATTTATGCACTTATGATAAAGACCTTTTATTCATGGCTTGTGTACCTCTAAATGGCAAAAATCTAAGCAGCAATATGATGCACACAACAATTCGTAGGGATAGAACAAAAACAGAAAAGATAAGTTTTGTATTATCAAATGATTAGAATTTTGAGTGAATGGTTCTCCCAATTGCGACGATGATAAGTACTTCACTAAAGAGCGATTTAGAGAATCTAAATCCTAGTAAGCATCATTTAGTAGGATCCATTAAACTATGTTAACCACAAACACGGAGACAACAAACACATGCATGTATGGTACACAATCCATTCCAATCCCCAGATCAAAGCTAAGGGACTCTTTTTTCTTTGAGGAGTCATTCAATCAATAGTTATTAAGATAAAGAATCATCTCCCTCAAACCCCCAATTTCTGAGATCCACCAACTGGGAGAGGGGGGGAACCTGCAATAAGAAAAGTAATGCACGCGATAGTATTACAGATCGGAACGACATTAACCTGCGGTCGTGTTAAAGTCATACTTTTCTTCCTTTTCCAGGAATCGAGAGGGAGAGATTCACGACGAGTAACAATATACAACTTCTTTTCACAACATTTATCCAAATAGTATTCACTCGTGCCCCGCAAATGAATGAGGTTATATTTGAATTCTAAGTCGGGGGGTTCGGTCTTCCGTCTTGGACATGGTTAGAATTCGCACTTCGAGTAGAAGTTAAAACCGTCGGAGAAGAGCGCAAGAGAGTTACTTGCCTAAAAATTTCTCCCTCTGTACGGCGTCTCCTGAAAAATGAAACGGAAAGAGCAACGAAGCATCAGCAGACGCAACGGGAAGAAGTATTTTCCGTATGGAATTTGCAGGTTATTTGACAGAAGAGCTCGTATTAATTGAAACATTCAAAAGAGATAATATTTATAAAAAAAAAAAATCAAGGGAAAAAACTGAGTGCTGTTCCTCTCAGAAATAACTCATCTTCTAATCCTTCACGCTACAAGAGACACAGTTATGCCTGGCTAACTGCACTTGGCGTTTATAAAGCCGACTTACTCCACCAATTAACCGAGTACGAATCGTAAGTAACGATACATGTCGAATGGTAATAAATCCCCAAATTTGTTGGAGTTAACAAAGTTGAAGAGTATTTATCATCTTCCTTTGTACCCTCTGTATCCAAGAGTTGATGACCCCCCATTGCTTGACTAACTAATTTTCATTTACTGCTACTCAGTGCTGAGATCACTATGCATCGTAAAGCCTTCTTGACTTTCAACTCTTGTTTTTTAAGAGAATAAATGGATAACGAGCTACAAATAAGAAGAAATATTACTTACAGGCATATAGTTTGGCACATAATAAACTGGCCGAGGCTGCCCGAGAATCATCTGCTGCCCGTACTGCAAATGTTGCGACAATATAAGTAATTAAGCATCACATTACAAGATATTCTGATAGAACGAAGAGAAGATTATCAGTATCATTTAAAAAAATTTGATATCCAGATATTTTAGAACATGCACCAAAAATTTGGATGGAAGGGAGAATTCACCATGGGCCCACTAGGCTGGATATACGCCTGGGGAGATTGCAATTGCGCAGCTTGTGGATTATAAACAACCGGCTGTTGCCCACCAAAGGGCGGTCCAATCTGCAGTGATATTTTCAGTTCAAAAATCCTTAATGGAAATAGAAAAAACCGCAGAAAAAGAATAATGATATAGAAGAAAATTGCTTTCGAAATTCTAAAGAAGCGCATACAAATGCATACGGATGTTGATGATTTTCTCCTGGAAGCTAGTTCATGGAAGTGATAGAAGATAAGAAAATATCAATTAGTATCATCCTAGTTAAGAGTCTATACAAGGTCAGTTATCATAAGACACTGTAATCATCTGACTAACAGAGAATGGCCCTAAAAATCATGTTGAGCACAAAAATAGACACGATGGATATACCATTGATGATTTTTCCTATTTAGGAAATATAAAAAAACCATTTCCAACAACAATAATCTGTTGCCTACCATTGTATTCTGGATTCAAGCCAGATATACATTTATTCACCTATTTCTGGCGAGAACAGATTGGAGGCCAACACTTTGACCAATTTTTATTTTTACTGAATAAAGCAGATGCTAAGAACATATCAAATAGGTAGTCCAAACAAAACAGCAGCAAGGGATACCCCCTAGCAATTATAATAGCGTAGCACTACTCAATATTTTAGACTAACAAGAATTTAACAGCAAATTATCTTCTCAGTCTAAATACATTGCAAAGCATGTCTGCTGCTGAATAGAGAGCAAAAATAATGGAAACAAGAAACACAAACAAAAACGTGAAACATGTTAGAAAGCATGTTTCATGAAAAAAAACAAACAAGTGTATTTAAAAAACAACGCAAGGAAAGGCAAATTCTAAATTCTCACCCCCATGCCGACAGGTAGGCTAGGCATAGGTTGAACAGCCGAAAAGTTACTAGCATAATAGAAAGATCCATCAGGTACAGGTGCATGAGGCCTCAAAGAAGGCGACGGAGTGAAACTCTTAGCATTGGGATTCAGCTTGAACTCCTGTTTCATAACATTTAAGGGTCAAAAAAATACAGGAAAAAGATAAATAAGCAGCAAATTTTAGAAGTGTCAAAAACATGAAGATATTTTAAATGTACAACAAACAGACCTTACCTGAACTAGATAACATTTTAAAATGTGCAGTCCGATTTTAGTAATTGTGATTCTACTACCTAATGAGTCGGAGCATTTGATTTCAGAACATTCATATTCTCTTAAGTATCAGAATTGTATTACAAAATATTCTGTCCAAAAAACTTAAGAAGAACTATAAATTTCGATAGAAATGTACTTTTTAAGTCCAACACACTAAAAGTTTAGGTAGTATAATCAAAATATTTTAAGAAAATATTTTAAGTGTAGGAACCCATCTCAAAATGGACTATAGTTCAGGTAAGGCCTACGCATTTTTAACTAATCTTAAAATAGAATAATCAAACCATAATAAGACCTTAGCATTGGGGTTCAATGTTGATCTTTCTGAAGATAGAGATCCCATTGAAGAGCTCGGCGACAGACCAGTAGTACCAACTGAACCGCCACGTTCAGAAGTAGATGATGTAGAACTACTGGGTCGTATAGTGTTCACTGGTTCAGCTGCAGGAGGCAATTTGCCAGATACAGCAGGATTTGAATTTTCAGAAGCCACAGTACTATTTCCATGACTAGACGATGAAGGAAAATGCGCAGCTGCACTAGAAGGCAAACCCTTGGAATCTGATCCGAGAACCACTGCAATTTACAGCATTAAAATATTAGAACTTAGAAGCGGTGGCTCCTGCGCACACAAACCACAGAACCTCAATTTGGAAAAGACAAGAAGAATTTTTATACGCACAATTCAATGATAGAAAACATGCAAATCGAATTACACTCGAGAAAAGCTAACAGAGTTCACAATAAAAATCTTTTGTCAGCTCACTTAACTTGTTTGATACATTTTATCAAGTAACTATGCTATATGAACATAAACTTGAGCATTCATAATTAGTTATATTGTTAAAAGGAAACAGCATTTGAAAAGAATGAACATAAACTTGAGCATTCATAATTAGTTATATTGTTAAAAGGAAACAGCATTTGAAAAGAATGATCAGAAGCCGGCCACATAATGGTTCTTCAGAAAATTTTCGAAATTGGAGAACCATTTATACAAAGCCTCCAGGAGCTCTTCCTAGCTATTACTGACTATATGCCAGTTTAACATCTCTGCTGTATAGACTGCTTGATTTAGATGATAAAATTTAATAACTAGGAAGATACAGGTAAAGCTAACCTTCAGAAACTGATGGATCACGACCTTCCGAAAACTGCATATGCACATTAGCGACATGCTTTTCACCGCCATCATCTTTGACCTGCTTTTCGAGCAGCCTAAAAATTCATTCAGCATGTCAGACCCAAGAATTGCCCTATACATGCTAAAAAATCGAGCAACTCACAAAAATGCTCAAGCTTAGCTCTTGGTCTAAGTTAAGAAAAACTTGAAAATAAACTAGCTGAGCTTAATCTTAAAGACTTAAAAGATGAGCTCAAAACAAGTTTTCAGAAATATTGAGCAAACAATTGATCTCTGAGGTCCTGTTCAGTAAGACTAGAATTTTACTTATCTACAAACAATGTATGAATATTTAACTATATTTTATTTTAATGCATACAGTAATATTTTTGAGTTCCAAATTACATACTAATCCTCCAACTACATTTAGCAAAGTCCAACTTGGTCTTTTGAGATCCTGAGATTAGATGACATTTAACCTGGACTCAACCATTTTTCTAGCATGGGCTCATCTTAGCTATTCAATTATCTTGCAGACAATCAAGCATCCCAAATTTAGCTTCCTTTTGGTAGATCTATAATTAGACTTCTAAGAAAAAGACTAAATAAGCTAACTTTGGTCACGACCAAATCCATTTGATTTAATCTATGATACAAGCATCCAATTTCCAAACTGTTTAGATTCAGAAGGAAAAGAAATACGGACCTGCTCTCCTCATCCACAGATAGGGACTTCATTGCTATGCATTCAGTTGGTAGCTGATTGCTCTGAACAGGTGTATCAATGTGAGATGTATCCTTATCAGAAGGTAACTGAGAAGATGGTTCCTCATCCTGCCAACACAACATACAACAGCATCTACAAAAGTTCTTTTACACGGCATGCCAAATGAAACAAGATCCGCAAAATTTGTTTGCAATTCTTTATATTCATTTAAAAATATTAATACTTTCCATGCAAAGCTCCAAATTGGACCTTTTGGTTTTTAAGGGAGCTAGACTAATTTTCAATTTCATCAAACAGACTCTAGAACTTTTGTTTGTCAAACTACTCAAATCAACAGGTGGGCACTTATAGGCACTAACATGGTACGGAAGTATAGTTAATGCACAACTTCAAAATTCTTAAAGGAAAAGAACAAACAAGAATAGAAGTGATAGGATCGATACCACTGAAGTACAGGTAGATGATTCCTGGCCTTCATTATTAACCTTCGCACTAAATGAGTCCAAATAAGACCCAGTAACTGCAGAACCAAGACTGCTATCACTCATATGTGACTCCTCATTTTCTTGAAATCTGTCATTATTTATATCTCTGCGCACTGCCGAATATTTTATCTCTTCATCAAGGTCAAAATCTCCGTCAAAATAAACCCCTCTTTCCTGTAGCAATAGTAGTAAAATGTCCCTAACATGTTAGGCAGCATAAGTAAAAAAAACCAAAAAGAGTGTTGTAGTGTTACTCAATTTACCTCTGCTAGATGAAGGTCTTCTGTTTCTTCACCCTCTATTTCTCTAGCTAATCTAGAAGCTTCCATTTCAAGCTGTCTTGTTTGAGGACCTTTCTCCAGCTTGGTCGTATAAAGTTCCTCATCAAAAGTACTCTTTACTCCAAATAAGGCTGCATTTGTTTCAAACTGATCCCAGTTTCTACATCAAAAAGAAGAGAGTTAGCAGAGAAATTGGCTCATTCTAGATAACATGATTAAGAATTAAGCGAATATGAAACCATGTGTTAGTTAAGAAACCAACAAAAGCTCCCTGACTTCAATTAATTGTATAAAAATGAGCTATTCCTGAGTTTAAAAGAATAATGAAAGACTACTCAGAAAGTAGAAATGATGAGCATCATTTGCCAGGAGCAACCAGCAAGTAATCATACAGGCAATATATAAGGTTGGTGAAACTGATAACAGAAAAAGAGAAAAAAAAGAAAATACACCATGGCATGGTTTGAAATAAATGAATTACTGAATTACCGATTCCACGTCCCATCAAATATGTTCTCCAGTTCGGGACGCTCTGGAGCATCCTCATCTGGGGTCCACCGTTCAAGTTCCCTCTCTTGCATGTGATGAGAATGAGAAATGACAGAGTCTATCATGAAGTCTTTGCGCTTGTCACGACCATGCTGATTTGTGAATTCATCAGTACTAAAAACTACGTCCTGAAAATTGTTATAAAGTTAGATGCATGGTCACCAAAGTTAAAAAGAAAGCATATTGAAAAGGTAACATGCGTAGATAGTCCCCTGATCTCCAACAAATCGAAACTTGGACCCTGATCTCTTATCTAACAGATTAGTCCCTAAACTTACCTAATTACTTGAAATGGTATTCCCAGAGCTTTTAAATCATATTCTCCTAAGAGTTAAGCATATAAACTAACAAATATCAGAGGTTATGCTAGCAATCCTACAGCTGGCATTGCAACAATGAGATGAGTATAATGTTGTCTGTTTGAGCAAAAGACTAGGAATAAATTGGCCACTGTATGAAAGTTTAGGGACTATTCTTGCCTTCTTCTAATATAAGTTTCAAAACAACTACTTGCTAATAGTAGTAGAACTAAATATCATGTAATTAAGTTAGAAACGAAGAACAATCAAGCAACATCTGGACAAAGCAATATGAGTACATAAGCTGAAGAAGGAACCTTAGCAACAACTTGGACGAATTCTCTAGCTGGTATGATCAAGGTCTCTGGCTTTTTAACAAAATCGGGACTAGGCTTCTGCCCTCTGACAGAACCATCCTTGATTAAGTGAGCCATTTTCAGGACAACACCTGGTGACCAAATAGTTGACAAAGGTAAAGTAAAGTATGAGAACAAAGAGAAATAATAATCAATCAACTTTTTTCGCCAACTCAGTATAATAATAAGAAGAAGAATAATCAATCAACTTTTTTGCCAACTCAGTATAATAATAATAATAATAATAATGAACAGTGATGTGATATTAAAAAAAAATTGAATCAACTAACAAAAAAAAAAAATAAAGGTAAAAAAATGTATGGAGGCTGCCGTAAATCTTGCTTCTTTGAATTGAGCTATTTCCATCAATTAAATTGAATATTCCATCAAAATTCACGACTTCATTATCTATCAGCCATTAATTATTAATGTAGTGTAGTTCCATTAGCTGAAAAACTGATAGAGCTACTAAATTAATGGACTCTCTGTTAAATTTAACACAATCCATAAATTAACTAATCGAAAAAACTCAAATCAGCACAACTTGTTTAGGGGATGTCAATCAAAAAAAAAAACTTTGAGTTCCATTCCAAAAAGCCTATAGTTGGGGAGGTCTCTGTACATGTTTACATAAAATAAAAGCATTGTCCATATCATCAGAAGCATACCAAAATCTTTGTCGGCATTTGTTGCATAAAAGATTCCAGAGATCACAGATCCATTTTTCACATGCACTTCCACACGCTGGCCGATGAGATGTGTCGTCACAAATATAAGTCGGTCGCGTAAAGGACTTGTATGTCCTCCGGCTTTGCCACCATTCCCTAAACCTATGTCACAACACAACCAGAACTAGTGCTTACTTCACGCACTTCTGCCTCTAATTACAGCTATTAAGTGTTTGTGGGGGAAAAAATAAAAACGAGCTACTGCTGCTGCAGCAAAAAGCTGAAATGAGATTCCAAGACCCAAAATCACAAGCTATGATTTGGAGCTTCCACTTCTGTTATATAGTGATTCCTCTAAAGAACAACTCAAACAGTACCTCATTGAATAGAACCACACCCTACAGCATGGCCAAATAAGCCAGAAAACTCATGTACTAAAATAGGTAAAAGATCAATTGTTCACCTGCATTGCCAAAGCTGCTGGATGCAGCTTTCGTTGGATGAGTCTTGCTCTCAACTCTACCTCCAGTTTCAACTGTTCTGCGACCAAAACCATTTACAGAAGTTCTAGGAGGTCCAGCTTGCTGTAGATTCATTCTCCACTTCAGTGTCTGATAACTATCCATCAATCAGAAAAAATATCATTATCCATCCCTTAAAAATTTATAAGCTCAAGAAGAGGAAAAAACATTCTTCTATAATTGTATATGCATTACAATCATTATCCATCCCTTAAAAATTTATAAGCTCAAGAAGAGGAAAAAACATTTTTCTATAATTGTATATGCATTACACAAAACAGGGAGAAACAAACATTTATGAAAAACCTTGATGCTTAGGAAACACCGCTAGTAATACTTTTCTCACCCAATCTGGTCCTATTTCAACATACTCTGGAGACCTAAAATATAAAAACATGCCAAGAGGACAAAATGCAGGAAAGGTGTGGAACAGCTGTAGGAAAGATAAGCTGAACTTTAGGTATGATTAGGCCTGGAACCTAGTAGACAAGCCAGCCAGAGCTCAAGACCCAGCGGGAAGATAAATTTCATGCTCTAATTCAAGCTTTCTTTCTAAGTTGTGTTTGAGAAACGACCAGCTCAGAAGGCCAGCTCTATATGGGGCATATTTTGCTCTGCTTCTGGCTTCCGCTGCAGTAAGTCAGTAACCGATAATATAGTGTTTGTTAATTTTTAAGAAAAGGTCTGAAACCTCTGCCGTAGCAGGAACGGGACGCCCAAAAACAGAAGCCCCAATGTTGAGAGTCTGGTTCTTCTGCACAGAGAGTTGTTGCGGGAAATTTTGATACAGCATTTCACCTCAAAATACTTCTCAAACAACACTTCATCAAACAACACTGCACTCTACAGCAGGGCAAACAGGTTCCTACCCCCACACACAACACTTTAACAGCACAATAAAAGAGTTAGGCTTAGTTTGGTATTGAGGTCCATCTGACGCTATTAGATAAAATGGAGTTAGGGTAAAAGCATATAGGGATATACTTCTACGTTCTCCGTGGGACCACAGAAAATATATTGTGTGATATGCGGAACGCAATATTACGTAGAGAAATAAACAGGGCATTTCCCATCGTACTTTCTCACTGCAAGTAATGCAATCTTCCCACAATCCCAAACGAAGCCTTAGTAGACAAAACCCCACTTCCCCAAACACCCATATCCTTAGATGATTTTTGCACCAACTCAGCCGATCAAGCAATCAGATCAGAACCCCCATTAATATTCAAGTCTCCACAGAAGATACACGAACATGCCCATTCAAATTCCATCACAATAACTGAACTTTTACAAGTGAATCATCTCTGAACCATCAGAGATGCCGACACAACCTCTTTGATCCCCTTAAACACGATCACGCAACAACAAATCACGCAAGAGATCAAAACATGAAATAAACAGCACAGTAGATAAATCTAAAAAGAACGTATCTAAGATTACACCCACGCGAGCAACATAAACCGATCTAGATACGAAGAAAACAAGCTACAAATCACAACAAAATTGGGGATTACCTGATCGTTGGCTCCTCCACGAACAAGCAGAGACTGATCTAACACAAACACTCGGATTGAGCTCAACTTCCACCAAAAAAAATCACAAAAAAAGGGAAAAAAAGGGAAGAGAAGGGAGAGGCGGCGGAGCCGAGGGAGGGGCGAGATCGATCGCGAGGAGGCGTAGGAGAATAGTGGCGTGTAGGAGGAGGAGGAGGAGGAGGAGGAGTTCGACGAGATCGATCGCGCAGGAGAATGATCGGAGGAGGACGAGACCTAACCCTAATCTGCGTTTCGAGGAGAGGGATAGATAATAGGAACGAAAGGTAAAATTGCATTATTAGTCCCTAAACTTTAACTAAACTGTAATGTTAGTCCTCAATCTTAAACTCGCGACTAAAAAGTATAATAGTTTTTTTAAAAAATTCATTTGAGTCCCTAAACTTTTAATTGCGTAATTTTCCTATTGGTTCTTATCTTGTGAAAAAAAAAATAATAATAAATTGTAGTAGTAGCTTCTGAAATTAAATTCAAAATTTTATTTTCGTCTTCAAAATTCTAAATTTGACACTCTGAAGCTAAAATTTTTATCAATATTTTATAATTTTACCTAGTAGTATAAAAAAAAGATAAATTGCTCTTCTAGTTCCCAAACTTAAAGTCCAGTTTTATTTTAGTCCTCGAGCTTCTAAATTCGGTACTATGAATGTTCAACATATTTCTAATTAAAAATTGTTACTTACACTTAGTTTATCGGTATATCCATACATTATAAATTTTTGGAAAAACTTCAAATACCCCCATGTGGTTTCGCATTTTCTCACTTTAGTACCATATAGTTTAAAGTGTATCAAGTTAGTATCCTGCGATTTCACACTTTCTTACTTTAATACCCTATGGTTTTATTTTTGTATCAAATTAGTACCTTGTGGTTTTAATCTTATTTTTTTATTATCCGTTTCAGGGTATATAATTTAACAAAATATTAAACCACGGGGTACTAAAGTGAGAAAGTGCGAAACCACGGGATACTAACTTGATATACTTGAAACCACAAGGTACTAAAGTAAGAAAGTGCAAAACCACAGGGTACTAACTTGATACACTTAAAACCATAAAATACTAAAGTGAGAAAGTGCGAAACCACAAGGGGGTATTTGTAGTTTCCCCTAAACTTTTTAAAATATTTATGCATTACCATATATCTACTGCGCTTTAATGTCACCTCGTATTTTAATAAATTCAATTTAAATTATCCATTAAGCTAAAATATTGCTTATATTAGAAATCAATCTATTCAAATTAAGTAGCAAATTATTTAGTTTTTTAATCTAAATCATATAGTCTAGTGATCTAGATAGCAATCAACTATTCGAAACAGTGAATATAACAACGACCCATTTACTACTTACAAAATATAAAATTATCCATGATTTAAAAGAGGGATTTCCATTTTAATAGTAGTAAATTGTTTAATTAATCTCCTAATTGGAACAAATCCCACTTTAAATCTCATTTTGATGTAACAGCATCTCTGCTAAGAGCATCTTTTACATATCTAAATAAGAAGAGATAAAAGGTACTTAAAAAAAATAAAAATACAATATCTCTGTCAATTACTTCCATAGCTTAAGAAATGATAAAAACAAAAAAATGGCTAAATTACAAAAAAAAATCTGTAAATGACCTTTTTTTTTTACTTTTTTTTTTTCATGACTTTTAAAAATTTACATTTCAGCCCTTTAAAATTTCAAAAATATTTGGCTAAATTACAGAAAACTTTCATGTCAATATTCATTTTTTTACTTTTTCTCATGTCATTCAAAAAATCTATACTTTATTTAAAAAATAAATAAAAAATATTCGAGGTACTATATTACTTATATAGTATCTCAAACTTGAACATGATATTTGATATTTATCTCTTATGAATTTCTTACATAAGATTGTACTAATATTTCAATTAAGACCATCAAATCAATTAGTTATTTTTCAATCTTTAAATTTACTATTTTAAAATCATCCATGCACTTTTTTTTTTTTACTTATTTATTTCTTTTTAAAGTAAGTGATTTGATGGTCTAGATAGGGGGAAAAAGAAATTAGAAAAAGCGTACTGAGAATTTCAGATAAAAATATCAAACTCAAAAGTTAGAAAGATAAAGTAAAAAAATCTTCAAGTACAATTCATTTTTTTTAGTAGATATTTTATGAACTAAAAAAAATTAAAACTTTTGCAATTCCAAATTAAAACTTTTAAAAAGAGGGAAATAAAAAAGGGTTTAGATATATAGAGCTTTTTCTCACGGCGCTTTTTTTTTCTTAAAAAAAAAAAAACTACTGCGAACTCTGTCGAGGTGCCACGTGGCTTAAAAGCAATGCCACTTGGAGATTCCACGGAGCGGCATCTGTAGCTCTACACGTGGCGGATTTTTGCAGTGGGGCCCGCGCTTTATCCAGCTGGACGTGGAGTCAACAAAAAAAAAAAAAAAAAAAAAAAAAAAAAAAAAAATATATATATATATATATATATATATATATATATTAGAGTGTTTTGATAAAGAGAAAACTTCAAAAACCCTTCCTGTGGTTTCGTAGTTTCTCACTTTGCCGCCCTGTGGTTTAAAATGTATCAAATTGTCCTCCTGTGGTTTCGTTTTTATCTTTTCGATAGCTTTTTTATTAATATATCATTAAATTATATACAAAAAACTTCAGATACCCATCTAGATTTATCAAATATTCACTTTAGTATCCTTTAATTTTAACTTTATCACTGATTTTAAAAAAAAATAATGAAATTGATAAGAAAAAGAGAAAAAAAAATCCCAGGAGGGCAAATTGATACATTTTTAACCACATAGGGGTAAAATGAGAAACTACAAAACCACAGGGGGAATTTTTGAAGTTTTCCCTTTGATAAATAGAAAAATCTATACTACAAGCTTAATCTCAGTTTTTCTTTTTTTTTTGATTTTTTTTTTGAATTTTATGATTTGAATACTTTATGAGTATTTAAATAATTTTAGTCAACTAAATAGAATCGTGGTGTACGAAAATATAAATGAAACAGCGCACACGAAGATGTTTTTCTCCTAGATATAAATTTTGACATTTTAAAAAATTTGAGATCTCAAACGTTAAACTTGAGAGCTCGAGGACCAAAATAAAATACAAGTAAAAGTTCGGAGACCATTAGCGAAATTTACCATTTTAGTTCAAAAGAATCAACTCAAAATTTCTATCTTAATTGAGCTCCCAAAAAAAAAATAAAAAAATCACTCATATGCACGAATAGATTTTTGGAGAATAAATAAGCCATAATTTCACATTCATCAAACTGAATAAGTTAAAATACAACACATAATACACTAAAAAATATGTAAAAAAAAAAATACAACGAATAACGTACAAATACGGCAATATCATTGTTCACAATTACGTCCACTCAAAACTTAGCAAGAAGAGAATAGTAAGTTCACTTCGATTCATTCGCCGTATCATTTTCGCGGGAATTGATATTGCCAGAACTCTCTTAGTATTCACAGAACAGATACATATTATCGAGAAAAACTTTTGATCTTCTTGTTCCGCGAATGCCAAAAAAGTATTCTGACAATATCAACTCCGATATTTCAATCCCAAACCCCTAATAAATTTCTCAACCAGTGGGATTCTGAACAAAAGGAGGACTATTAAGCATCAGCCTCCTTTTCTGGGGCAGCAGCTTCTGCTTCTTCCTTAACAGTGTGAGCAGCTGCTGCTGCTGATTGATCAGAACCCAGAAGCTGCTGCTCTTCTTTTACCGCGGCTTCGGATACTTCTTGCACGGATTTCGCTGCGTCAGCCGCCTCGGCTTCTGGTTTGGGTTCTTCTACGGCTTGTTCTTCGGTTTTAGGTTCCACCGCTTCTTTTGTTTCAACTTGCGGGGGTGTTACGGATTCCTCTATAACGTTCTTTTCGGTTTCCACGGGTGCAGTGCTCTCTTCTTCATTCTACAAAAAGCGTAAAAGCTTCAATGTATGTAACATTGTTCGAGTTTGTGAATGGCGACGACAATGAAGAAATATGCATACTATCAATCAGAGCAGCGGATAAACTTGGATTTAAATCTAAACCAAAGTTTGACGTAAGACGATGAGTAAGTGAAAGCTCGGGACGCAGTCGCAGTAACGGAATAGTACAGAGACTATACAGACATTTCACCCAAGAGAAACAAGTTAAACCATAGTTTGACATGAATGCTAAGTGTGTTGCGTACAGCGAAAAAGTAACAAAAATTGATTGTTTTTAATCAAGTGGAGCAGAAGGCGAAGTAGCCCTTAAAGGAAGCACATATTAAAAAGCAGGTGGGCAAAGATGGTTGGGCTTTTAGCACACAATTAGGCCGATAAAAGGCAATGAAGAGCTGGATACAAGGCATTATTAAACCCACAAAAGCATGCGACAAAAAAGGAACTCCTCAAGTACTACTGCATCTAAAAGAAAAATAAAAAAATATATATATATAGAACTCTCTCTCTCTCTCTCTCTATATATGTATATATATATGCTATCTTAATACCCAAGCTAAAGCAGGCAAATTCTTTATAACTCCAAATGGTCACTTCTAATAAGTAGGGCCTGTGTATACTAATTAATCTGCCCCACAGGTATAGAAATATTGAATTACACTAGTAACTAATGTTGAGCTAATTAACAAAACACTGTAAGAACTGTTGCGCCGTTGCATCGTAGTAAATGAGCAATTATCTTCTGAGGAAAGTAGTGTTCAGATGGGTTGATAAATACAACACCTGAAGCTTTTGAAACAAATACAAACTTCACAATTTTCAATAGTCATGTTAGCATAAATAATATGGAGGTCTTCAATTGATTCAAGCATGCAGTTCAGGGGACCGCATAAATTTGCCAGCACACAAACAACTCATAGAAGACGCTTCATGGAGAGCCCAAAGCAATTCCCTCGAAACTGATGGTCTCTAATTATTCGAAATTAAAGTATGGACTAAAAGAAGTAAATTTATTCCTCATTCAAGTGGCAAGCAAACAATATTATTATTGATAGGGTTGGAATAGGACGGCCAAAAGCAACAAAGCTAAGTTAGCTGGCTACTACTAAGGGTAATGAACAAAACCTTGACGGGGACCGTCCCTAATATAAGACCGTGTAATACATCGTCATCGTATTATTGGCAAAGATCTCAAAACAGTATGAATGATGGATCATTTAGACTCACATTAAGATGGTCCCAACCAAATATTTGTTCATGTCTAGCCAGGGGATCCTATGGAAATGTATAATGGGTGTTGATATTGGGTTTCAAATGCACCTCTCTAATGTATAAGTATTCAAAAGAAATATAATGTGTCTAACTCATCGTAAATACAAGTGGGTCCAGAACGACCTGCCGTTTTGTGTGACAACAAACCATGTTTCTGGCTGCGTTCGCAATTGAGACTCTAACAACCCATGTTAGCTATACTTGACATATGTGGCTCATCTTCTCCTATACATTGTCAATAAACTACGCACTACTGCTACCATTACTGTTAGATCGTTGGCGCTAACCATTAATTCTAAAAGCTCGAATTGTTAGAAATACACAACCAATTCACTTAAAGCGTACAAACACAATACCCACGGGTCTCGATTGTGACTCGACCCAATCAACCTCATGCTACTTCGATCAAGATCGATCCCACCCAGCCTTACACTATTTCGAACGTGACTTAGTCCAACTTGGCCCTTGCCACATGGCAGAATGCTAGTCCATTTAAACCAACAATTACAACTACACTCTCTCCCTCCCCCCTTCTCACTCTCTCTCTTCACCATTCTCTTTCTCTTGCTCCTAGGGATAGTTCATAACCCAATTATAATTTCCACCAAACCCAGATCCCATAAAAGAAGTATTTTTTACTATACATTCTTCTTCGTAATTAAAATATTCTTAATTTTGTGATTGGCCAGCTACCTCTTACATATGCCAAAGCATTAAATTATACGATTGATTTCGGCATATGGAGACAAGTTTTTACTTTAGTTTTTGACCCTTAAATTTCTTTTTCCAACTGAGTATACTACGCATTTTCTTATTTTAAGTCTCTTCAATCAAATAGCTCATTAAATCAGATGAAAATGACCACAATGGGAATAACTCCAGAGACATTAAGAATCTGATGAAAATTTTAGAATACAAGTTATTTTTTTTAGAAGAAAAAAGATTGGAAATCAAATAATAAATTGTCTCTGTTTTAAAAAAAAAAAAAAATCCTCCATTAACAAAGCGGATCGCCATTTGTTCTTCGCTCACTCATGCCGTAAAATTAAGAGCCTATATTTTGCAAACAAATTTGTCGAACAGTTCATGTAATTAAACGCAACACTATCGAAGTACAAATCCAAAATATGAAGCAAGCTCAATGGCGAATATAAATATAATTGTTTCACACTATTTAACACTCCATGCAAACAAATTTGACAAATTTGAGACTAAGTACACGATCTCGCTTCGCCGTCACCATCTAAAATCATCACCAGCTTTGCATATACCATAACACCATTTACAGCAAAATTAACGGGGAGGAGATCAACTAGGAACCAGAGCTCACCTCCTTGAACAAGATCCCGAGCGATCTACGGCGATTCTCCTCCGTCGCCTCGGCTCCAGTCGACTCCTCCTCCTCCTCCTTCCCCGTTTTCTTCTCCCCCTCCTCCTCCGGCCCCGGCCCCGGCGCCGGCGAGGGCTTCTCCTCCGGCCGCGGCGCCTCCCCCTCCGCCCCCGCGAGGTCCCTCGGCTTCGTCGCGCACCCTCCCATTGCTCCTCTCCCTCCCTCTCTCTCTCTCTCTCTCTCTCTCTTAGGGTTGGGGATCGAGGGTTCGGGGAATTTGGGGAGGTGGATTTTATAGAGGAGGCGCTGCTTCGCTTTTGCTCCGTTTCGAACGTTCCGTTTCTGTGGCAGCGCATATTACGGTGTTCTCTCTCTCTCTCTCTCTCTCTCATTTTTGTTTTTTTTTTTTTTAAATTGTATAATTTTATTATTATATTTTGATATGTGGAATATGAGTGTTAAATAATTTTATTTTTGAATGTTATCTTTTAATATGTGTATTAATTAATTTAATCTACCCAGCTCTGAATTCTCCATCACAAACAAATGACAAATATTGCTAATATTTTTCGCAACATATTATGTATTTGGCGAAATATTTATTTTTAAAAATGACTATAAAAAAACTACATTTTTATCGGTTCTTGAACATAAGATAAGATACACAAAAAAAAAATTAACAAATTTGTAGAAATTAGACGTGAAGAGAATTAACCCATGCATTAATCACGTAACCAGAAGTAGGAAAATAATTACAGGGGGGGCCCAGCTTATTATAATATGTGTTTATTTATTTATATTTACCCCACAAAAAGGTTAAGATTGGATGTAATAATAAAAGTTTTGGAGATTCTTTTTTTTTTTTTTTTGGGGGGGGACATGGAGGGACGTTTAAACTGTTGGGGGAGGAACGAGTTGTGAGTGGTTTGGTGATCCAGTAACAACTTGGAAATTTCCCAAGATGGGTTGTCCTTTTCGTTACTAGTTTAGAATCACCTATTATAATAATAATAATAATAATAATAATAAGAAAAATTTTCAAAAAACTTTTCTGTAGTTTCGTAGTTTTTTACTTTACTCCTATGTGGTTTAAAATATATCAAATTGCCCTCCTATAATTTTTTTTTTCTCTTTTCTTATCAATTTTATTTTATTTTTTTTTTAAATCAGTGATAAAGTTAATTTAAAGGGTACTAAAGTGAATATTTGATGAATCTAGATGGATATCTCAAGTTTTTTGTATATTATTTAATGAAATATTAACAAAAAAGCTACCGAGAAGATAAAAACGAAACCACAAGGGGACAATTTGATACATTTTAAACCACAAGAGAGTAAAGTGAGAAACTACGAAACCACGAAGGGATTTTTAAAGTTTTCCATAATAATAATAATAATAATAATAATAATAATAATAATTAAGGAGCTGGGGTGATTTTCGAACCAAAATTTGCTGGGCATCGTCCCCAAGCTATTTAGTTTGGGGATAATGTAGATGGACGCCACGCGGCCCATCCGACGGCGGCCCATGGAAGGAATAAAAAAAAAATAGAACGATACTCTATGTTTTTAGAGAGAGAGAGAGAGAGAGAGAGTAGCTAAAGAGAGAGGAGGGTGACTGTTGGGTTGGATGGGCCATGTGATGCCTATTCGTATCGTTCCCAAACTAATTGTTTAGGTACGGTGCCCAGCAAATTTTTGTTCGTATCTTTGGGGACCCTCGCTTGGATTCTTTGGGAAAGGGGTGTTTGGGTTTTCCAAAATATCATGAATAACAACTCTATATTTTAAGATGGAAATTATAAAAAATAAATTTGTTGTAGTTTTTTTATTTTAAAAAAACAGTTTGTAAAATATAGATGAGACTTTTCTATAAGATGTAGAAAAAAATATTCTTAAAAGAACTACCACTTGGAAAATTAGATAGACAGCCAAAAGATTATTTTATTTTCTTATTTTTTTTCGGAGCACCAAACAATCCCTAAAAATTTCTGATTTTTTCTTTTTTGTTATTTTCAGTTTCGAAGTTGGCTCTCTAAACATTACTTTCTTAGGTTTCGTTTGGGATTGCGGGAAAATTACGATACGTGCGGTAAGAAACGACGATAGAAAATTACCTTATTTATTTCCGTACATAATATTGTTCAGTATATTGCGGTTAGTTGGTTACGATATATTTTCTGCGTTCCCATCGGAGAACGCAGAAGTATATTCTAAGCCTCAATACCAAACTAAGACTTCGTTTGGGATTGCGGAGAGATTACATTACGTACGGTGCGAAAGTACGTTGGAAAAATATTCTGTTTGTTTTCGTAAGTAATATTGCGTTCCACATATCGCGATGAGTTGGTTACCATATATTTTCTGCGGTCCCACCGAAAAATGCAGAAGCATATCCCTATATGCTTTTTTCTCAACTCCATTTTATCTATCAGCGTTAGATAGGTCTCAATACCAAACTAAACCTAAGCCTTAGGCTTAGCCTTAGGCTGCGTTTGGGATTGCGGGGAGATTGCGCTACGTGCAGTGAGAAACGACGATGAAAAAATACCTGGTTTGTTTCCGTATTAGTCGGTTACGCTATATTTTCTGCGGTGCTATCGGAGAACGCAGAAGCATATCTTTTCTCAACTCCATTCTATCTAATAGCGTTAGATAGACCTCAATACCAAACTAAGCCTTAGTATTAAGATTTATCTAACGCTATTAGATAGAATAGAATTGAGAAAAAGTATATAAGAATATGCTTCTGCGGTCCCATCGGAAAACACAGAAAATATATCATAACCGCAATATACGAAACACAATATTACGTACGAAAATAGAAACAAACAGGATATTTTTCCATCGTTGTTTCTCACTGCACATAACACAATCTTCCCGCAATCCGAAAAGAAGCCTTAATCCACCCTTCCCACTGTTTTCTTATTTTAATTTAGTTACTTTTGAATCCAATGAAGCAACAAATAATAAATAGTTTCTATGCTGCCGATCAGTTTTTTACATGAGGCCCACGAATAAATATAATTATATTTTTCCACAGAAAAGCTAAAAACGATTGCTGTGTACATCACGATTCACGTGTAACAAAAAACCACCTTAAGAATTTTGGATACACGTTTCCACATGCAGGTGGAAGAAGAACAATTGAAGGACAAATATTTAATTTAAAAAAAAAGGAAAAAATGAACAATAAATGATAGGTTCAGTTCCGATTAAAAACTTTTTTTTTTTTACATATGCAAAAAAATGTCACCACAAAAGGATCTGTGTAGACGAAGTTAAAAAAAAATAAAAGAAAAGAAAGGAAAACCATATCACTTTCACCTATTTATTTGTCCTAAAACCACTACATAATAGTTAAGATAACCAACTCGGAAGATGCATTGAAAACTATAGCATACAAGCAATGCCTTTCCAAATAACAGATGAGTTTTCCGGCGCAGAAAATAAAGTATTAGACAATAAATCATTACAAATTTTCCAGCACAGAGCCTGAGCTCGGTGTGTGCGAAAACTATATCACCAAAAGTTTCTTAACACGAAAATATACAAGTAGACGGCCTCTGCGGCTTTTCGACTCATATGAACATCTTATAACAACACACAAAGAATGGCCCAAAATTCATAGCGAAATATACAGGAAAGAAGGAACTAGCAATCACAATAACAGGACAACATACAACTAGATGCGCAAAACTAATCAAAAGGGGGCATATTTCTGAGTCCGGTTTATGAACTTACCTTCTTCTTCGGGATACTACGGGAGAACTTATACCGGTCTGCTGCTTCCTGAAGCTCGGGGAGGAAACCGTTCCTTGGAACGAAGAGTAAACCGCTGGTTTTGGGGCAGGGGGTGGCGGTGCTGGCGCTACAGCTGTTGGCTGAAGTGACGACTCCATGAAGCATGCTATGTTCAGACGCGTCCTCTCTAACTCCCCTTCGAGTAGATCATTGCTGTATTGCTGGGCAAGTGCCTGGAAAGAGAAAATGAGCATGAGTATTTAAATAATTAGGGAAAATGTATGGATAGGCCTTGCACTTTTGCAACATTGCAGCTTTAGTTCGTGAACTGGTCACTTAAACATTGTAGCACTTGAACTCGCACTATTCACACTTCTCACCTCTGACTCCCTCAAGTAATCAACAGTCGACGAGTCATGAGCTCTACACACTACACATCCCATATAATGAAAATTTTGCCTCTTTTCATGAGAACTTGGTACAGACGTAAAATGGTCATCTTACAGGATGGGTCAAGGGGTTAAATGTAAAACACATGACTTAACAGATGTTGGATGACGTAGAGAGGAATGGATGCAACTGCAATATGTAGGATAGTTCAGGTATTGAATTGATTAAGTTGAAAGTTCGGGAATTAGGTTGCAACAGCGCCTAAGTAGTACTTATTGCACATTTTACCCATCTAGAAACAGCATAGTTCTCCTTACACCGAAGCCAACTATAGAGCATTTTGAAATGGCTATCAGAACTTTGAACTTCTTGACTGTGCTACCAAACATTTCATTAATTTTGATTTCAGAAAAATGTGTCAAGTCCTGTCAGAACTTAAAATTGTTCTGTCAGAAACCTACATAATATTCTGTTAGTCACAATCTGTTAAAATGTTACAGACCTTTTAAGCTCTGACAGAGAGGCAGTTAAATCAAATACACCAAAAGGTTGGCAGTATAATTAGAACTTTTTAAGTTGAGAGACCCATTTCAAAATTCGTTGGAGTTCGGGTAAGGTGCATACATTTCTAGCAAATATTAAGTTGCAAGTTAATCCATTGCATGAAATAAGATCTTACAAGCAAATCATCAGGGGATACGGTCGGCTTATCATCTATTATGGCATCTTCGCTGCCACGAGTCGGACGGCGGTGGTGTCCCGGGTTCTCAGAAGACTCAGAAGCACTCTCACAAGCTTTCTCTAACAGAAGTCCTTGCAAGGACTTTAAAGCTCCGTGCGCGTCAGGTGAGAAGTATGTGTGCAGTACAGTTTCAAAATATTCAAGCTGCAGATTGGAAAGCAACAAATTCAGAAATATAACCGAGTCTGTTGAATTTCTTGATATATGGCAAGAATATGGCGTAATTTCAAGAAAATGAACAATGAATAAGTGAAAGAAAAGTATGGCTACAATAGAGCTAGCCGCCTTCAGTAATCCAAACCCATAGAAAGTCCCCAGATTTGTTAGAAAATCTGCATTTTATCCTACAGGGATGAAGTGCTAATAATTCATAAATCTAGGGGTTGTTCATAGATTTTGATCACCACAAAACTCATACAGATAAGAGAGCAATATGCATTATAACAAAAATCTACACAACATTGAGATTACCTCAAGCATGAGCTGACAGAAGCCATTGGCATCAAGCGACTTGAGATCTTTATTCTTGTTTTCGTGGAAAAGGCTGAGGAAAGTATCAATTAAGCCCTCAACTAAAATTCCTAGTGTCTTCTCCAGCAAAGGCTTGGCACCAGAATAGACCTGGATTATGAAGAGAAAAAATTTTGACATGCTTTCTAGATTGAGGATTTATTTAACAAAACAAAACACTTGGCCAGCATTAACTTGGTCAAAAATCCCACATCAGCATTGTTTCTTTGCATATTCCAACTACGCACAAAAAATAGGTATTACACATCACCCCTGAATACCTTGGTTATTTGTGTGCATGACGGAGTATCTATGCAAAAGAATTTTCAGATATATACCCATCGCAGGGCATGAATTTAGACAAATACCAACTTTGCAGTTTCACATACTTTGTAGGGTTATATGAGCAAAAAACTAACTGCACTCTTTTGTTACTAAAGATCCATACACGCCTGTTGTAGGGTTATATGAGCAAAAAACTCACGCGCCCTTTTATTACTAAAGATCCATACATGTCCATGGGTTTTGTTTATCTTTTTCAACATGAATTACTTAGCAATATTAAGAATCACAAAAGTGAGAACAAAGTTTAATGACAAAGATTTGCAACCACAAGGATAAAGATGTAAGCAAACACCTCTGCGTGCGCGGCTACAAGAATGTGCAATAAGTCAATAGTTGCATCTCGAATACCCTGCAACAGGAAGCATGATTAGCATTATTTGAATAAGCATATGTCAATATAACCAATACGATATTCTCTAACTCCAATTTTTACCTTCACTGCAGGTGCACTTCCCCACTGAATTCCAGAATCCAACAGATAGTTCAAAGCAGCATTTCTAATCAAGTTTGACTAAAAGACAAAATAATGTCAGCTACTAAGACGAAAAAAAGGAAAAAAAAAATCAATATCGTAGGAGTCAAGTGATAATGTCTAGACAATAGTTTAAGTTAGAACTGTCATTTTTCTTTCAAGTTTCTCCAAGCCCTTTTCATGCATTTTCTAGTTGATTACAGAAACATTTTACAATCATATAAAAGCTAAGAGTGGAAAACTTTTCTAGGGGTGTGGAAGTAGAGAACTGAGTGCAACTCAGAATTTCTGTATTGAAAAGAAAAACCACTATTTTTAGCTTTTCAACATCATATACTGAATCTATAATGCACCATACCTTTGCAAATGTGTAGTGTTCAAGAATTTTTTCTTCTAATGCTGAAAAAGATGAGACTAAGTCTCGCATATCAGCATTCTGTTCATCTTTATCCCTGTAAAAAGGAAAACTATACCATCAAGAGAATAGACATTGAACCGGTATTAATCTTGTGAAATGCTTTCACAAAGCTAAAACGCGAATAAGAAAGAATAACCTTTGCACCGCACACAGTTAATTGCTATATATCTTTGATGAAACTGCAAATTTTAAATAAGTTTCGAGTGCAAAAATTTACTGCCTTCTTTTCATATTTGTGACTCAGAAATGAAGACTTGGATGAACAGAGACATTTTTTCCATTTAGGTAAGTTATGAAGGGGAGGAAAGATAAAAAGAATGAACTAACAATAAAGACATCATCAGAGCAGGACAACTTAGATACAGCAATGACCAACCTATACTGCAGCCATATGTGCTTGTACTCGTTATACAAGCCATGAGAAAGTTCATCTTTGCAAAAACCAATGTTACTCAAAACAATTAATAGCTTTTTATGGGCAGCAGCAGCACCACCACCACCAACTTGGAAAGCAGAAGATTCCCTATCCAGATGTAGATACCCATTTTGCAAGTGATTATTTTCCTTAATTGATCTACTTTGAGATAGTTCACCTCCAAAACGTTCGAGATAACCTACGAGGAAAAGAATTGCTTAGAAAAGAGGTAATGCAATAACTGTGAAAGACCTAGTTACTACTGTGTCAGTAAGTAATTACCTGCAAAATCAAGGAAAGAGTTGAGAAATGCAAGTCTAACTGATTCTTGAATTTCATGTAGTTGTTCCGGAGCATCATATGACTTTGATGCTTCACTCCTCAAATTCTGAATCAAACTAGATAAAGAAATAATTTGCACATCAAGATCTTTTAAGTCAGAGTATTTGCCATAGAGTGAAAGAATTAATTGGTAGCCTGCTAGTTTACTAAGAGATAATACTATTTTGGATTTTTATCTAACTTTTGAACAGAGCCAAATATATTGCTTGTAAATAGCAGAATTACAAGACAAGATTACCCGTTGAAAGATAGACATCTGTACTACACGCATCACAAATACTCAAATTTTTAACTAGATCATAAAATGAATATAAGCATGACACATAAGAACATTGTAATTTAAAGATCCAATGTATTGTTCCCGGAAATAAGGAAAGCTCAGAAAAGATTATGAATCAACATTTATGCACGGGTAAGACTTTCACCATGTGAAGCAACAAGGACACTATGACTTCATGGACGTAAAGAGAACAAGAGACTGTAAAATAACACAGGCATACACAGTAAAAGAGAAGAAAATAATGTACAGAAGAGAAAAATGGATAAAATACAGTTAAAATGCATAAAAAGAAGAGCCAACTTACAGATCAATCCGGTCCATAGCAGAAATTGTCATGTCCCGAAATGCCAAGGGCAAGTAAGAAATTGCATATGGAGACTTGTTTCTCTCTATCGTTGACAAAGTAATCCACATCTCATCTTTGGATATCTCCTTAGTAGTGGCTCTCATCCATGAGCAAAGTCGTAATATGTAAATCTTTGTTATTTCAAATTGGAGCGCCCGCAACGTTTTCACTGGGAAAAAAAAATCATAAAATAACACGATTGTAAGAAAAGATGTTTATGTATCAGTAAATATATGCTTTTGTGAATTGGCCAAAGTACCAGCAATTGAAGGAGAGGAATCTTTCCCTTCAAGGGCATGACATGCTTTGACTATTTCTTTTATAGCATCGCCCATGTATGAATGAAGAATGTTTAATTCTTCAAAATCACGAAATGTAATCTGGACCTGCCATTAGACAGAAAGAAATTATCTGCTTAGGAATAAGAAAAACTAAAATCAACAATGGAGTAGAAAAGGATAACTTGTAGTTTTCAAAGTAATGCATATTGAGAACATCAAGTTATACCTTCGCCTCAAATGCTGATATGGTGCCATGAACCATATTTGCAACTTCTTCGAGGGTATGATTCGAATACTTTGCCTCACCAACTTTATCGTCATTCTTATTTCCAGTCGATTTTGAGCTCGTCTCAGAATCAAGAAGCACATTTCCGGAAGTTGCCTACAGAAAAAAGGCAGTGTGAGAACATCTATATGAGCAAATTTGCTTTGACTTTTCTCATTCCAAAAGAGTCAATTTTTATATTATATATTCTTTGAGCATCTCAGACACTCCATACGCCATTACATCAACTTATCTATACCATACAAATGTTACAAACTCAGACTCAACAAACTTTTGGTCTGTCAAAAGCTTTCTGGAAGCAAACCGTTTGCCACTTGCTTCTTGAGCAGATAAATTGTTCTAGAAGCCAAGAGAAAACAGGCATTATCATATTGATAAAATAAAAAATTTTGCGAGAAGGCCATACAACGATGATGAAGATGAATCAATGCCAGAAGCTATTACTTACAGATCAGATGCATATGATCTGATTCAATTTCAAAGACGTCTTCATAGATCAATGAAAAAGTAGTAAATCCAAATAAAGATAGGTATAAATTCACACCTTTGCAAACTTTCCACTGAACACAGATAAAGCTAATCTCCAGAAGGCCGGAATATGCTGGATAACTACCGCAGTTAACCTGCGAATATAGCTACCCCTTAAAAAATCTGCTTCCTCGCCCATGAAGTTTGCAGGCTGTGGCTCCATTTGAACAGAATCACCAATAGATGAATCCATTTCCAGCTGAACAAAACAGATTCACAATTTACTAAATGTCCGAGTGAAAAAAGGGAATGGTAAAAGAAGTAGAGATAGTGTATACGTAACCTCACAAAATTATGTATTTACACAAAAATCCATTAAAATTAGGAATTTCACATATGCCCTTCAAAAACTTAATTTCCTACATGAATACGTTTATACTTGAAAAATGTCCCACTTCAAAAAAAGTCTTTTCCCTGTTAATTGGATGACTCTCAACTTAAAATAAGGGTGCATTTAGAGGGGTATATACAAAAAATCAGAATGTATACGTGAAAGTAGAAGAATTTTCAGGGACATATATGTAAAAGCCCTAAAAACTTACTGGCAGCAGGGCTACGGTGTGACATGACGTCCAAATAAGCAAAGGTAGAAGCAATTATCAAGCACAATATGCAACACCTTGCTATTTTCTATACTCTTTTTCTCACAGTCAGCCTTATTTATCTTTAAATAGAAAATAAGAAAATAAAGAAATTACAATAAATCCGAGCCCAAGAAATAAAGCACTTACTGATCTATTAGAATCTTGCTGGAGTTGCCTCCACCTTGCATCAGATTGAAGTTTTTCTCGGATCTGATTTTGCAGATGCTCCGTCCTTGCCTCATGATCTAACGTGCACTTTTCCAACAATAGTCTGATCCTATGATTCTGATGAAAGAAGATGATGCCAATAATACTTGGTTAAAAACCACTCAATATTAACTTATGCACAACAGACTTAAAAGATGATGAATAAATTAGCTGTATACCTGTATATTAAGAAAATGCCACACAGGATCTGAGTCAGGTTCCAACTCCAACAACAGCCTAACAATGTTCTCCAGCTGAAGATGACCACATTATAGTTAACTAAGTGCGAAATCCTCAAATATAACACAGAGTAAAGTTATGTCTTAGCCTTAACATTAAAAATAACACAAAGAACTACTTCTCAAGTTGGCACATCTCGAATTCTTATTATTTTTTTATAGAACGTCAACACTGAATTATGTCTTCTCAACAAAAATGAAAAAAAAATATATTTTACTTACAAAAGCTAGGTCAAGTTGTGGATCTTCCATTGATTTATAAAGCATACCCCGGAACTCCTGCATTACTTTTTCCACCTCTTCAAGGACACGTTTCAGTATGCCAACCTGCAAGTTTTTTAAAGCAACATAAACAGACTGACTAGAACAGAACAAGAATATGTACAACAGTGATAATCAATCCAGAATCACAAGACTGTTCGAGTCCTCAAAAGAGCATAAACTAACAAGGGGGACTAGCGGGCATGCATAAATTTAGAGTGCAAATAGAAAACAGACTAGTGAAATTGACGTACATGAGAAGGAAGAACAATGGACTTTGCTTTCCGGTATTCTCTAACAGCTAAATCATATTCTCCTTTTCTGATGCTCCCACGAATTAAACTGGGTAGATTAAATAGTGTTCGGAACCTCTGAAGCATTCCTTGAACAGATCTAATTTTCTCAGCTTGAACCTGAATTATCAAGTTTAGCACACTTAGCCAGCTATTATTTAACTGCACTATTTACAAGTTAGAAACTTAGCTTTTCCTAGACAAGTAATAAATCCTCTACCTGCCTCTCAAACAAAGGCTGAAATGCACGATTAGCCACAGCACTGATTTTTTGTGTGACTTCATACAAGTGAGCGGTGCCTGCACCCTCCGGGTCTTCCTCTATCAGCCTCAATTTTGATTCAATATCTACAAGATCACATAGAGAGCTTCTTACAGAATACGAAAGGAAATGCTATGTAATATGAACCCAGGGAAACACAGTTATCAACCAGCAATGGAAATTTATCGTAAATTACAAATATTGAAAGCATCAGGCAGGCCCAGAAAAATAATTGCAAGAAAGCTTAGTAAAACATACCATCAATTGTCGTTTTGCAAGAAACAAAGCAATCGAAATTCTCTTTCACTAGTTGTTTTTTCTGCTGTGTCCTTCCTTTTAGATCAGTCTTCAGAGTAAGAGCACCGGATTCTAAATCAGCAGCGGTCGTCTCTTGGTGGACCCGTGAAAGGAAAACCTTGGGATCAAAATTTGGAGAAGAGTATATTACTTTCTCTGCAAAAGTAAATTGAACTCCAATGAAAAATCATGAAGACCAATTTGAAATCATAGAACGAATGACTTAGTGACCAGTTAGATAAGAGCATAACACCTGACAAAGTCAAATAAACATGTCATGTTCATTTGCAGTAGAAAAAATAATGGTTAGATATCACGGGGACTAGAACCATTTTGAAACTGATCGATTCCAGAGGGCCTCAAAAAAGGCCAAAAGAAACAATAAAACAACATGTAAATTGCCAAGTCTAATAAACTGAGCACACCCTCAAATTCTTTTCAAAATTTTCTGTGGTCACAACTGACAGAGTATCACTTTGCCATCCTTCATGGGGACACAAAAAATGTCAACTGCTGTAGATTAGACAGCAGAATTTAATAGCAAAAGACTTGTAAAATGGCAAACAGAGGTCAACCAAAACAATATAAGCCTGATGAGTCCAAGAAGAATATGTAATATGCAAAATCACTACAGTACCGCAGAGAACAACTGATTATTTTATTACTGGTGAGAAACAAAGTAACAAGGGTAAGAAAGAAGAAGTGGAGAACATTATTGTTGTTAAAACTGTTGAAACGACATTAAAGCATCTCAAAAAGAAAAATAGCAGACTAATGCAAACAATAGACATAGAAGAATCCTTTCTCCAAAAAAAAAAAAAAAAGAGGAAAAAAAGGACATAAAAGAATCATTCACTCTCATATATACAACTACATGACTTGCAACTTCAAATCATTAGCAGTAACATTTAATTTGAATGAATTCTCTGGAAACAAGTCCAAGGTGTGATATTTACTCAATACTTGGCGACGTTGAGAAAAAACCAAAAAATGTGCCACAATGACCATGTGAACATGATAAATAAGGAGCCTTAAAGCAAAAAAAAAAAAGACTGAAGAGAGCTGATTAGAATCAAATCCAGCATACCTCTTGTAGCGGGATCCAAAGCATCTGACTTCTCTCGTGATATTGGAGAGCTCACTGAAGCATCAGTGATTAGTCTCAAGGACTTGTTATCTATCACCCTGTAAGCATAATAAGGATGTTTTAACAAAGAAGAAGAATGAGAACAACCTAAAAATAGTTGCAGATAATATAGAGTTGAATTACTTCAATAAATTTTTTAAAAAATTCACAATCGAAATTCATATGATAAAGGTCAAAGACGATGAAACGATAGATATGGAAAATAAACAACACATCGATGAAATTCTTATTAGCATGAATTAGAACCAAATATCAAAAGTCAGGAGAAAGGGCATGAAAGGAAAAGACAAATGAGCTTTTGTTGAATATATGAATGAACATACAAAAGTAATGTAGAAAATAAAGTAAATTTGACAATGAAATATAATAGCTGAAAGTTTAATAAATAGGGGAAGCCAAAGCAAGAGGCTAGCAGCCATAGATCATATTACCCTAGTCCAAGTGGATCTAAGACTTCCACCCCTCTAGGCAAAGACTGTATATTAGTGAGACCCTTGCGACCCAGGGCTGCTGTTTTCGGCTCGAGGACTTGAGCAACATGTGCTGCCCTTGTATCACGCATTTCTCGAACTCTGCGAGCGAGCTGAAGATAGGAATAATGAAAGAAAATAAAATTTGTTCATTTCTAAGTAGGGAAAAAACCAGGTACAAGAATTAAGAGTTATGAATTTATAAGAAAAGTTGAGCAGGGGAAATGGAAAGAGGCTCCAAACAATATTATATGTAGGATAAAACATTAAATAGCTACTTGAGAACATTAATATGTTAAGATGGCACATAGAAGAGAATGAATAACACATTCCATTTTTCTAGATATAAGACTCACATGGGAAATTATAATTGGTCTTGCATAGGTCGCCCAAAGTTTCTACGAGAAACACATAAAGTAAAGCCCAGTTATGGTTGTTACTGCTGCAGACTCTGTTCCAGTATCTACCTAAGTAGGCATCTCACCAATAACACTACACTAGCTTCAACAGACTCATTGTGAGTTTTAGCTGCTGAGACAAAGGATCTTAAATCCTTACAAATGATAGAAAATCAAATCAACTAGACCAGTTTTACTATACGATAAATGCTTAATATTATCACAAGTTCTAAACACGAAAATTGAATATGCTTCAATATGGCACTAGATATATTTTCCTTCCACCATTCATCAACAATTTCTTACATCAACAAAATTTTAAGCCATAGGGTTCATAAGTCCTTATTGTTTCCTTCCCATCCTTCTGCATTACTGAACTACGTGCTAGTGCTCTTATTGCTGAAGCCATCTTCTAAATAGCACTGCAAGCTCCAGAAAGGCATTCAAAACTCTGGCACCTGACACTCGAGTGTCTTTAAGCTTGTTCACGCAATTAGCTTTATCAGGTGGATTTCGGTTAAAATATCGAATAGCGCCAACTCGTTGTTAGCACTATATTTTTAACAATAGGTTGCCAAAATGAGTGTTCACACTGTTAAACGCGATATAAAGCATAAGTATATAGGCACTAAACTTCAAGATTTTGCTACATCATCTACCGGATGATCGACTTGTCTCAAAATTTATTTTCATAACGGTCCAGGCATTTATTCATTCTACTATCCTGGAGAATCCAAATTAGCTGAAATTTGATTGGAAAACATCTAGAACTATCAAGATCAAGATAGACATTTGACCTTAAATTGAAGACCCCAATCTTCTATTTACAACATTGTTCGATCTTCACCATACACTTGAAGCACTTGAATATAATTTTCCAAAATCATGAAATTTGCAGCATTGACTGCCAATTTGATTGGCCTATCATCGAACATCTTGAGGCTGGCTATCAACAGTACTGTAACCACAGTTGCATTTTTTGTAGATCACTTTTAACTACATCTACTTCACCTTTTCCATCATTTTGTTTTTTCCCCGTAAAATGATCGTTTCCATTTTATATGCAGCTTAAAAGGCTTACGATCTAGCTAAATAAAAACGTTGACAGGCAAAAGACAAATAGAGCAACCTAATAAATGAAAACGTTGAAATCAGAGGAATTGTACTGGATATATCTGCGTTTAAACAAATTAGGGGCTAAAATCAGCAGAAACCGTAAGAGAAAAGTAACTTCGGAGCGAAATTGAAACAGAAATGTTCCAACCTCGGCCTCATCGACCTTCTTCCAGCTCCTCGGCTCGTCATCATCCCACCCGAGATCCCCGTCGTCCGTGGACCCCCTCCGATCCCCTCCCGCGGCCCGATTCCGCGGCGGCGGCGGCGCCCGATCCTTAGACGCATCCTCGTCCCCGGACGAGATGCTCAGCAATTCGACCTCGGAATCGTCGTCGTCGTCGGCGCCGCCGCGGCTCGGGTTCCTCGCCTTCGCCGGGGCCGGATTGGGCCTGGCGGCGGCCCTAGGGTTAGCGCTCGGACCGCGGCGGTCCCTCCCGGAGGCTGGACGAGGTTGACGACGGGCCTCGCCGACGCCCTGGGGGGCTTCTGGTAGCTGAGATCGCGCTCCGCTTGCTCCCTAAGCGCGATCTGGAGAAGCTCGTCCTCGTCAATGTCGCTACCGCTCGACATCGCTCGCTACTTCTTCTCCCTCTTCTCTCTCTCTCTCTCTCCCTCTCTCTCTCTATATTTTTGTTTTTGTTTTTGTTTTTTTATGCGAGCTCAGATCTGATGGGGGAGGAAGAAGACGATTAGAAATGGAAAAGAAGAAGAAGGGTCGGGTCGGTTTTATACGGTGGCTCGGCGTGGTTCGACCCGGTACGCGGAGCGGACAGGGTGGAGCCGGGGCGGTTTGAGTTGGGTTCTAGCTTAACGGGTTACGGGTCTATACTTGGCTGATTAAAATGTGGACCCTACCTAAGGACGTGTTTGGTTCGGTGTGCAACGTGAAGTTATGACTTCGCCCGCTATTAAGGACTCGTTTGTTTAACCGAAGCTTAACTTTAGATTGAAGTAAAGTGTAGATAAAAATTATTTTCTTTTTACTGTTTGTTTTATATAGTTATGTAAAAGTGAAGTTTTTTTTAGCTCTAATATTTATTTAGTAGAAAGTGAATAATGAAAAAGTATAATTTATATATATATGAATAATAAATAATAAATTATAATATAATAAATAAAAATAATATAATTATATTTCTATATAATTTAAAAAAATTAATATAAAATAACTAAATTATTTTTTTACACACAAATTATAGAAAAAATTTCAAATACCACTATGTGATTTTGTACTTTTTTATTTTAGTATCATGTAGTTTAAAATGTATAAATTTAATACTCCGTCGTTTTATTTTTCTTTTTCTATTATTCCATCCACTATTTTTTTCGTTAAATTAATGACAAAGTTAAAATAAAAAGATACAGTGAGAAAAATATAAAAAAAAATAAAATAATAAAATGGATAACACTAGTTATATTTAAGTATATTTAATTAATTTAAAATATAATAAAAATTTGTTAATTAAGTTTTAATATGTTCTTTCTTTTAGTTATTTAAAATATGATAAAAATTGATTAGTTGTATTATTTTCTTATTTTATGATTTTATTGTTGCATTATTATAATTTAGAGTAAATTTCAAATACTACTCTTGTGATTTCGAATATTCTCACTTTAGCACTCTGCATTTTAAAGTGTATCAATTTAATACCACGTGTTTTTTTTTTTTTTGTCAGCTACTTTGTTAACATTTCGTTAAATTATTATATATAGAAAACTTCAGATATCCTAGCTATTTCAAATAACTCAAATTTCAAAATCAAACAGTATACATGATCGTTTACAGCCGGAAACAATTTAATCCTCTCCATTTTCAGCCAAACAAACAAACCCATTGCTTCCACACTATTCGCCTAATTCATTTTTGCGTAATGAACGAAGCAGGTAACTCGCTATCTTTTCTTAAAAAAAAAAGAAAAAAAAATGAAATTTAAATTAAAATAAATTTACAGGTAAATTAAATTTTGAGTAAAAAATTATTTCTTTTATATTGTTAGTATGTATAATTTTAGAACTAAAATTTTTCACTTCTGATGCTTGTTTGGCAAAAAAAAACTGAACGAATCAAAGTTAGAGATATGAAAAACAAATTAATATTGCTTTTTTTTTTATTGAGCTTGGCCTAGAGTGAGTGGAAGTCAATTATATTATTTCAAAAAAAATTAAATTTCAACCAAAGGCAAACAATAAAAATAAATGCTTACAATTAAACATCACTTCATTCCTCTCCACATTTGTAAAACTAACACAAACCGTGTGGCCTAAGCTCACAACACCATATTTCTGCAACAATTTTGTAATTCATCTAATTTTATCCCAACCAACCACACTTATTCATAATCAAACACAAAAAAAATAAAAAATAAAAAACAAAAGTTTTATTACAAAATAATTGAAAATATTTTCAATTATTCAAAAATTGAATTTTCAAAACTAAACAGTACCATAGTTTCTGATGGGAACAGCATTTCATTATAATAATAATAATAATAATTAGAAAGAGTAGTTTCAATTTTAACACTATTTTATCTCATCCCCCAATAAAAAAAAAACTATCTTAATTTAAAACTCTCGTATCTAAACTCAAAACTTTTTTTTACAAAGCTCATAATGTAAATTTAAATTAAATAAAAAAATTAATAATATTAAAAGCCTGGTATAACACAAACTATATTTTTATATTTAACAATCTCTAACCTTAAAACAAAGTCCAACAAAAACCTCAATTATCAAGGCTTAAAACTGTATCAGTTTCTTAGATTTTGAAAATTTTCATTCTTCGTTGACTCAGTCCAGGTAATAATTTTCTCCCTTTTAAACCAATCTTATCATGTTCAACATGAACAGGCAATTATTTAATTAAGCCCCAATTAAATCCAACAAAATATCAACATTAGTGAAATAGAACATCACAACGTACAATCTCCATTCTATAAACCATTCATAATGCTAAATTATAAATTATTTCCTTTGCCTCTTCCCATTTCCCTTTATAGATTCCAATAAAATTAAACCACAAAATCGGAATAAATGAATTTGCACACACACCACTGCAAATAAATGAAATTGTGCAGAGACTAGTATAAAACTTGCATTTGCATACATAATCAAATAAATGCAAGCACAAAGTTTGCAAAAACACCCATTCTGTATTTTTCCAGGGACATTCGTGCAAAAAACACACATGAAATCTCGACTAAGAGAGTAATAAGAGAGAATCCATTTTAATCCAATAATAATTCCACCGTTTTTCCATTAAGAAAACAACTCCAAACACCCGAAACCATTTCCCTCCTACATTAACACCACGAAACGAAAGAAAACAAAACCCTAACCCTAGAATCGAAGCCACCTACCGCCATTACCGACGACGATCTCAAGCTCGCTCGCCGCGGATCCTGCGGGCGAGCTGGATGTCCTTGGGCATGATGGTGACGCGCTTGGCGTGGATGGCGCAGAGGTTGGTGTCCTCGAAGAGGCCGACGAGGTAGGCCTCCGCGGCCTCCTGGAGCGCGGCGACGGCCGAGCTCTGGAAGCGGAGATCGGTCTTGAAGTCCTGCGCGATCTCGCGGACGAGGCGCTGGAACGGGAGCTTGCGGATGAGGAGCTCCGTGCTCTTCTGGTACTTGCGGATCTCGCGGAGCGCCACCGTCCCCGGCCGGAACCGGTGCGGCTTCTTCACCCCGCCCGTCGCCGGCGCCGACTTCCGCGCCGCCTTCGTCGCCAGCTGCTTCCGCGGCGCCTTCCCCCCCGTCGACTTCCTCGCCGTTTGCTTCGTTCTCGCCATTAGAGCAGGTCAGGAGAAGTAGACGATGATGCGATTAGGGTTAGGGTTAGGGTTTTGGAGGGGAAAGTGGTGTGGGTGGGAATTGGGGGAGAAGAAGGGTGGGTATTTGTAAGGAGGGGGAATGGGGAATGGCGGGGGATGAATTTTGAAAATTAGAGAAATTTGTGATATTTTGGCGCTGCGTCGAAAATTGGGAGGGAAATTTTGAGCGTTGGATTGGAATAAATCGGACGGTTGAGACGTCGTTTGAAGAGCGCACACGGATCGCTATCTCGGGCTGGTTTTGCTCTTCTATTACTTTTCTTTGGTGTTACTAGCTTCGAGAAATTGTCTTCTGAACCTGGTTCACGATGAACCCGCTAGTGTTAAGGGCAATCTTAAGGACTGAGATGGAATGGACGGCTAAGATAATGCGGTTCATAGAATGACGTGGTGCACTTGGGGTTAGAATGAAATTTCCTTTAGGTTTAGCCCAACCCAATCCAATATATGGGCCGGCCCATTTAAGCATCAAATTTGTTGGGCCGATCCAAATGTAGACCCAAAAGCCCATGATCAAAACAACAGATTCAACGGTTGAGATCGAAAGCAACCACCCCCCGAAATTTCGCCGAGCGCCTCCACGATCGGAACCATCTAGCTCCTTCTAGGGTTCTCTCTCTCTCTCTCTCTCTCTCTCTCTCTTTCTCTCTCCCACGATAATCCCCATCTTCTATTGAGAATCCTCGCTACCCGATCCTCGTTCCCAAAGGTGAGATCTCTCGATCTGTAATCGGTGCGTTTGATTTCGATTGCTCTTCGTTTCGATCGAGTTTGACTACGAGTAGTCTATGCGAGCAATTTGATTCATTTTGAGTTGTTTTTTATAATAATTTTTTGCAGGAGGAATCAGCAAGCGTGATCTACCGCATTTGATCTTCATGTCGGTATTTTGTGTTCATCTCATGATTTGACCCTCTTACTTCGATTACAATTTACCATAATTTTTTGTTAAAGTATATGTCTTAGTATTTATTTGCAAAGAACATTTGCGGTTTTTATGCGTTTATTTGTTTATTGTCCTATGCTGTGATTGAGAGATTTGGTGAATTCAATGGAGTGTAATGGATAGTGGAATTCATTTAGTTAGATTGTGTAATGTTTTGCTAGGAAATGTTTTGAATGAAGAGTAGAGAAGGTACATTATGAACAACTGAAGGATATTGGAAATAAACCACTTATTAGATTAGATTAAGTAGATTTTGTGTTGGCCACTCATGCTCTACCTGCAGGAACTTGTCTTATTACATTATATTTCCCTGTTCCGTGTTCCTCGTTGGTTTGAGCTTGATAATTTGAATTGGGATTTTAACTTTCAAATCCTTGGTGATTTCTCAAGAATAAAAGTTTTGGAATGTTACTATTTGGCGTTACCTATAATATCAATGATCATGTTAGAGACTGCAGGCTCGATACAAAAAGGAAGTGAATTTTACACTTAGGATGGACCCTCATAAGGACATCTGAAACAGGCTGAATTAATTGAAGGGCCATTTAAAATCTGCATCTTTTTCTTTTCTTTTCTTTTTATTTTTGGCTAAAAGTGTAATGAAAGATGGAAATTGTACTGCCAGCAATTGACTTGACAGTCTCATCTCTCTTGAATCGAAAGATAATCTCTACTTTTAGATGATTTTGGACTTGTTTTGGTGGGCATACTAGGTCCAAAAGGGACAGTGTTTTTGAGCCAAGTGTGAACTAAAGCTGTTAGTGGCCTTTGATCGAGATTCGAGAATTCGGGATTTAATGTTTCACTTTGTTTAGTTTCTCACTTTGGGGATTTAAGTTCAGATGGGTCTTAAGTAGTGACCCTTGGTTTGGCGAGCCACGAGTGCCAGGTAACATAAGGTTGTGTGACACATTGAGGTGACTTCATCCCATGTCTAATTTGATTAATGGAAATGATGGTTGTGACTGCCATCTAAGATCCCTATTAATCTCCCTTTGCTATTTATCTACCATCAAAATGTATTGGCAATTTTATGTGATTTTCTTGTCTTGGCAACCCTTTATCTACTTGCCAAGTGATTATTGAAATTAGAATTTGATTTGAACATGTTGCCTTCCATCTTTCGGTGATTGGCCACGCTACCCAGGGATTCAATTTCTGTCTTTGATTTGGAGCATCCCTATATACTTTTAAGCTTATAGTTTATGCTCTTATCTTGCTGTGCTATGCTATATTGCACATCAGGGCGGATGAGGAAGTAGTTGATCCAAAGTTGTATCTGGAGGAGCGGTGCAAGCCAAAATGTGTAAAACCATTGTATGAGTACCGGGTAATGTGCCGAATCTTCTTTCCAATCAATTATCAGCCTAACTGCTTTAATATATATTGATTTAATTACATGTCCTCGCATACTTCTTGGTTATATGTATAGCACTAATCAATAACCATGATTATCCAATTCTTGTCTGATTTTTTTAAAAAAAAAGTTTTTAAAATTACTGGGCTCAGCAGCAGTTCCATCTCTTAAAACTTCATATGTTCCTTGGGCTGTGAATTAACTTATTGTAAAATGTATGGATAGTCCTTGCACTATCTTGATATAACAGCTTAGCCTCTCATCTGACAGCTCCAAATTCCATCATGCCGGTGAACATTCATAAACACACTCCTCCAACTTAGGTTACTAATTTGTTTTCTTGAAATCCTTTGCATATTTTGGCTTAAATATTTGACATTCAAAAGGAAGTTAGTTCTACTTCCTGTTTAGTTATTGACCTTTTAGTTTTTTATCTTATTGTCATCTTTATGTTGAATTATTCGGTTTTGGTTTTTCATGATACACAGGAATGTGTTAAGAGAGTCGAAAACGATGACACTGGGCACAAGCATTGTACCGGCCAGTACTTCGATTACTGGAGATGCATAGATAAATGTGTGAGTACTCTCTCTCTCTCTCTCTCTCTCTCTCTTTTGCACGCATGCGTGGTCACAACGTTTCTTGCCTGATATTTTCCACTGGGAGTTTGGACAGAAAACTATTTGTCATTCCTGGTGCTTCTGAAATTGATCTAAAATTTTCTCATTTGAATGTAGGTTGCTGTGAAGCTATTTGAAAAACTAAAATGAAGATGAGTTGCTATTTTTGGTGAGTGGTATTCTGTTTTGTTCGCACTCTTTTATCTGTCAACTCAATAAAATCCTTCTGATGACTTGCCACATGAGCAAATTCATGTTCAAAGTGTTGAATATGTAACAAAAGATTTTTCCTGCCTGATAACTCTCCATATTAATGCTGTTAAGTTTTGATTTTTCCTCCCGACGGCAACACTGATGGACGACCATTAAGGTCTCTCTTTCCCTATCTCCATGTGGAAACATAGCCACTAGAACTGTGGATTGTGGATTAGTGGAATGATTCTCATTTTATGATCGCACTTTACTAAAATTGATTGTTTAATTTTACTGTCTGCTGATGTGGAACGGCATCTTTTGCTCAATATGATTATGCCGGGCTCAATGCCCTGCATGAATAACTCCCACAACTTGCAAAATAATAAAAGACATGAACTGATGGATGTGGTGATAATGTAGAAAAAATTTCTTATTACCATTAGTTCACTTTATAGTGCTATCGTGGGACTTGTTACTTTTGTATTCATGTTTTTTTTAACCCTTGTGTTTCTTAGCCACGCGAAGCTGCTACAATTCACTTATCAAATGGTTTGGTGGGTCACTCCAATGCACTCTTTTATATAGTTGAACCTTGAAAATTCCACTTTTTGTATCTGTGTGCTGCATTCTTTTTGTTGTCTGTGTTTATGTGCCCGAAAACTTATTTACTTCTTTGAATGGTACTTAGTTGTGAAAATTTGAAAAAAGATCCTTGTGATACATCAAATTTTTTCATCACTAATTTGTGCTTTTTTTTTTTGCTCTAATTGGGTGTTCTGTGGTTGCTGCTTCGAGTTTTCCGAAGGACTTTTATGCTAAATCTGGTATATCAGATTTTGATTGCGTATGGGTCTGGTTGATCAAAATTCAATCTGTAATTTCAGTTCAAATTCCAAATTTAGGTCCAGTTTAAATTAAAATCCGACCCCGGTTGCGTATTTGCTCCTTTAAGGCCACATTGTGATGCAATTTATATTCAACATAGTCAAATTTTAACTGCAGGAAAAAGCATGTATCGTTATGAATGTCAGCTTCTTTTATATTGGCTTTGTAGCCATCTAAAGCAAAAGGCTAATACAGGCTAATACAATAATGCAATAAAGTACTCCCAAACTGGGAAAAAATGAAGTTGGAATTTGATTTGCTTGAGGAGGATTGAGGAGAGACGTAACTGCGGTGATGCTGCGTCATTTTCCATCGTACTCGGCATGTTTTTGTTGGCCATTTATTTCTCCTATTATCATTACTCTTGTAGAAATTAAATGTTTTCTTTTAGATAAACGAAGTGGCGCCCGCCAAACAATATAGCCATTGAGGCGGCAAAAGGGCGAAAACTACGGTAACTTTCGCGTTCAGTATTGAACTGCAGTGCACTTTAAGTTATCTGAATCTTAAATTTTTTTAATTTGTTACTTAGTTTCCTAATGTTTCCGAGATAGATAGTGAACTGTGGTTGTGTAGTAAAATAGAAATTGAAGTTCAGGTACATATCTTAGCAATAAAGTTTGTGCATGTTTTTACCTACTTTTGATGTTGCTAAGGAGTGAACTGTGATTGTTTCTGTACCAGCTTTGTAGTGGGCTTCTACTTCACATTCCATTCATTTTTCTTTTTCTTTTCTTTGTCTCATCTCCACTAGCAACTCTTCACTAGCTTTTTCTCGAAGTGCTTCTAGAGCTAATTATTATAATTCGTGTTGGAATTGGAAAGTTGACGTTTCTGCTGTTCCCCATTTCTTCAACAATGTTTTTAATATGGTTCTCAGCCTTTTCGAAACTTCAAAGTAGGTCCTTAGTCCATTTAATCGCAATTTAAACTTCGGTTTTACGAACATTATAAGAGATTTGATTAAATTTTGTTTCTCCTCATATGAGGTGAATAATTATTAGCTGTAAGTTGAAAGGAGGAAAAATGAAAATTAAAAAAAAAAAAGGTTTACTATATGCAGATCCAAATTATATGAACTAAAATGTGTACACGCAAACCACAACAAAGCATACATACATACATATTTATATGTGTGTGTTTGTGTGTTTTTTGCCCCCCCCTTTTTGAAGGGATTAGCTCTATCTTGATGAAACACTATAACTGGTATCCAGTCACCAAACCTTCTGGTTCTAATGGTACCAAAGCTGATTGCACCGGATCCGGGCCGGTCCGGCTCGCCTCGCCGCAACCCGAACTCTTCTGGCGCCCGCCAAACAAGCATTGGCGGCATGTCGGGCATGACGATCGCGCCATAAGCCACCGGTCGATGCAAACAACGTGGAATCCGTGGTTGCATTTGGGCAGGACCCGAACCTGCTCGCCGAGCTGAAAGTCCGACAGACAGATCGCGCATTCCGGATCGTTCGCCTGGAGTTTCAGCCCCGGAGAGTAGACCAAGATCGGCATCGACCGCAGGGCCTTTCTCCGTGACCCCGACTGCGCCAACCGTCTTACCGGATTCGACTCCAAATCGATCACCGGCATCTGATTCGAACATCTGAGCGCGCAGCGCACGATGGAATTGAGCCCCAGCGCGCAGATCAAGGCGCACAGGAGGACGGCGAGGATCATGACGACGTTGGCATCGAAGCTGTTGCCGGTCGAGCTGCTCGAGTCCGGGAGGTACTGGACGTATCTCGAGTTAGAAACCGATGTTCCGATCGCAGATTGGCTCGGGCCGGGGAGTTGCTTGTGGAGTGGAGTGTGGAGGAGTGCTCTTCTACTGGAGAAGATCAGTGCTTCTCCACTGAAGGAGTTGGAGAGAGCAGTAGTAGTCTGGAGAGTGGGAGAGAGAGAATAAGGCATAGTTGCTGCAAACTGCTAAGGGGGGGGTTTTAGTGTAGTGAGTTTGTTTCTTTAAGTGGAATTCAATTGGGGGTGTTAGGTAGGGGGTGTATATATAGAGAGGGAACGGATAAAGCTAAAGACCCAATAAAGCTTTATGTGGTTATTATTAGTTTAAGGCGCAATTACAAATATATCACTGAAAAGTTTTCGACTTTCTGATTTACCCATCTTAGAAAACTAATATTAAAAATATTCTTTATACGTTACAATCTATTTCAAATATACTCCTAAAGTTAAAATATGTTAATGAACACTGTTATCTCTGTGAAATTATTATTTTGTCATTTCAAATATACCCTTCTACCATCACCGATTTTTCTTATTTGTTCTTAAATTAGAAGCACAAAAAGTATTTTGCTTTTTGGTCTTTTCAAATATACCCTTCTGCCATCATCGGCATTTCTTATTTGCCCTTAAGTTAAGGACAAAAGTGGTATTTTAATTTTTTTAACTGTAATAAATAATTAACTCATTTTTAACCCAAGTTAACTTAACGGGTAGTAATTGCAGGAGTATTTTGAAATAATGGAGGAACATATGAGGGGTAAATTGAAAAGAAAAAAAAAATAGGAATAAATAAAATATTTTCGAAGTTTTTAGGGAAGTTTTGAGGGGTATACGGACAATTATCCCTTAGTTTAATCTGCTAGGATAAGTTGTTCCCTCAACCTAACCTATACATTTTTCTTCTTTTTCACAAAAAAGTAATAGGGATCAAAAAGAATATTATCCATTATTATTATTATGATTATTATTATGAGTAATTTAGCATGTGCTTTGGATCAATGTAGAAAAAAAAAAGAAAAAAAAAAGAAAAAGAAAAAGGAAGGCAAGATTTGTTTGTTTGAGGGCACTCTCCCTCAAAAAAATATATATATATGTGGGGAGGCATTTATCGCTGCTTTAAAATTCGTGCATTGCGTAATATGAATAGCCGATTATTAGACTATTTTTTTATGGAGTAGCTCTACATTTAACTTTGGTTCCCTCTTTTCTGCCAAAAAATCTCAGTAAAATATTCTCCTGAGTAAGTATTTAAACGATACGAGACATAAAACAGATTCTAAACTCTCAAAAACACATAATTTAGTTTTTACGAGCTTTACTAATAAGAGTTGGTTTTAAATTACCTATTTTCTAAACTTTCGATATTAATCAAAAGTTTTTTAAAAAATTGTCTAAAAACATTTTTAGTGTGTATTTCCTTTGGCAATAATAATATCATTTATTTTAGGAGAAACTTCAAATACCCCCATGTGGTTTCATACTTTCTCACTTTAGTATCATGTGGTTTAAAATGTATCAAGTTAGTATCCTGTAGTTTTGCACTTTCTCACTTTAGTACCCTGTGGTTTCAAGTGTACCCTGTGGTTTCATTTTTGCATCAAGTTAGTACCCTGTGGTTTCAATTTTCTCGTTTTATTATCCATTTCGGGGTATATAATTTAACGAAATATTAAACCACAGAGCAATAAAGTGAGAAAGTGCGAAACCACAGGGTACAAAATTGATACACTTGAAACCACATGGTACTAAAGTGAGAAAGTGTGAAACCACAGGATACAAAATTGATACACTTAAAACCACAGGGAACTAAAGTGAGAACGTGCGAAACCACATGGTACTAACTTGATACACTTTAAACCACAGCGTACTAAAGTGAGAAAGTGCGAAACCACATGGTATTAACTTGATACACTTTAAATCACAGGGTACTAAAGTGAGAAAATGCGAAACCAGAGGGGGATATTTGAAGTTTGGCCTTTATTTTACCTAACATATTTCTCATATTTAATTCTTAATTATTTGATGGGCCTATTATTTAGCAATATAATGTAACTAAGGAGCATTATACCTAAGAATAAACAAGTAATTAAAGGACCACGAAGAAGCGCTGCGTAATTAAGCAAAAGCTAATTATTCTTAGCGCACTAAAAAGCGCTTCTATTATTAAAGTTTCGTATGCGCCTCCTCCTCCCACTTTTAACGCGTGAGCCCGTGCCACGTGTCGTGCCACGTGGATGCCGACGTGTCGTGATTCTATTGCGTGGGCGGTGGGGCCCGCGTTGGCTCCACCAATGGGCGCACGTGTTTTTTTTGCCGACATCGAAAGAAGTGGCCGTATCATTTTCACATTAGCTTTTACACTCCTTTTTGCAACATGGCCCTTCCCACTTATTAAAATTGCACACTTTTATATCCATATTTCAAAATTTTATTTTATTTTATTTTAACTTGTTTTTTTCCATACAATTCTTTAGATTTTTTACGCGTCTCGAATTCCTAAAATAGTCACTTGAATTATTTGAATTTACCTACTCAACTTTTCAAAATTTTAATTTCACTAACAACCCTTTTAATTTATTTGATTTGAGTTAGTCAATTAAACTTTGACTCTAAAATTTAAACTAATTACTTATTTAATAAACTTGTAGTTATAAAAATTGCATAAAATATATTAATTAAATTTGTAAGAATAAACAACACATTTAAATTTTAAAGTTAATCTGTGGCTAACTAACTCAAATCAAACAAATTAAAAGATTAGATAGTAAAATCAAAATTTTGAAAGATGGATAGTCAAATCTAAATAGTTCATAGTTCAGATAAGTTTTATACATTTTTATCAACCAAAAAAAAGTTTTAAAAAAAACCCAAGAGATTCAACTCACTTGTTTCATTTTTATCCTTATGAGGCACTAAATTTCTCAAGTGACATAATTGTAGACATCTACGTGTTGGGCATTATACTAATCCCATGAATCTCTTACCCCCATTCACTCATCAAATGTTTTATAGGCCCCAATATTTTTTTAAATTTTTTATAGGCCACAATGTACTACATATTCACACTAATGTAATTTTTTATATAAATTTGTCGCAAGAGTCGGTCCTATATAAAATCTCATACATGCATGCGTATTGAATATAAATATTAAAAATATTATTATTCCGATTTCTTAAACTTTTAGAAATAACATGTCTCGTTTAATTTTTCTCTTATTTAGTTCAAATTTGTCTAAGCTTATTAAAAGATTTCGAGTCCATACGTGAAAAATATTGCATGTAAATGTTTAAATATCGTTCTCCAGTAGTTTAAGCTTCTAAGAAACATCAAAGTCGCTTAAGATCTATCAAACACGTGATTAAAATAAAGTGGATAAAAGCAACATAAAGTACTTGAGAAGTTACTAGAGAAGTTGAATACGTATTGCGTATACAACTAAAGTACTATTCTGGATGAATACATGACGAAAAATATTGAATATAAATATTGAACGCGCTATTCCACATGTTTCAAATTACTTAACGCTTACGATGTATCATATGCACGAGTTCAAAAAGTGGATAAAAAGGCGGCTTAAGATGCTTTATAACCTCAATCTTAGCCAAACCCAAAAGGATTAAAAGGTAATGGAAAAAGTAATTACTAGAGAAGTTGAATACGTAGTGTGTGGATAATTAAACAGGGTTAAATAGAAAGAGAGAGATTTAGTAGGATAATTAATCTTAAGACATTTGGGCCACATCCTCATTTCAAAAAGAGATTGTTTATTTGATTCAAAAGCCATGATGATACATAATTAATCTCTCTTATAGAAGATTCCTGTTTCCATGCATGGATGTTTCTCTTTATCCAAATCCTGCTTTTAGGTTTGTGATTTGGAGGCTTGAGTAACTGCTTAGTGTAATTCGGGACACATCGACGACATGCTACGTAGAAAAGCATCTCCCAAAGAGAAATTTATTTGGTTTCTGTATGTTTTTTAGTACATGTGTTGTAAACGTGTAGTTTGGCACAGCTTTTAAAACAGCTCATCTTTCACAGAAACGCAGTTGTCCGAGAAAACTGCCGATGATATCATGAACATCTGCGGTGAGCGAAGCATCAAATCGGCACTTAGTCGAGCGCAAAATCGTCCTTTCTGAAAGTTGCTTTTTCTTTTTTGTGGTGGTTTATACTGTATGAGTCAATGCAGAGCAGATACTTCGGATATAATAACTTATTGGGCCTTAGTTTAACTCTTTTTACACCAATATGACAATAGAATTGGATCAAACTTGTTAGTTGTAGGATATAAGGCATTTGATGTGTTTAGAGAGGGAACACTAGAGTAATTGTAGGCTTTTGGGCCAAGCCTTAAATTTAAACCAGCCCATGTTACACCTTGCAAGCAAAATACATAAAACAACAGTTAACTATTGACATTCTTAGCCCTGTTTGGTTGGGAAATAAGGAGTTACCCAACACACAAAAAAAAAAAGGAGAAAATTTTAAAATTTAAATTTATAAATTTAATATTTAATTTTTTAAAAATTTAAAAATTATATATTTAAATTTAAAATATAATATTTAAAAATTTAAATTCAGATATAATATAAGAGGTAATATCATTATTTTCTATTTATAATTACTTATTATTCTTTTTATTCCATCTTATCTATCCAAACGTTATTTTTTTTACTTTCGAAAATAACTTAATTTTCATCCAAACACAATATTGGTCTAATTCTTGCTTATATTTATTACTGAAATAGACAGTTCTTGCTGAACCAAACGAAGTCTTAGGGTTTGTTAGTTTTCACCGAAACTGAAGTTCAGTTCGGAGTAGACTTTTGGATGGATTAAAGTTTACACAGTTAAAAACTATTTCTCTCCTACTGTTTACGTTTATAGTTATAAAACTAAAATTTTTTCAGTTCTGCTATTTATTTAATAAAATATAAATAACATAAAATTTGAAATTATGGGTCCTCAATTTTTCTCCAGTGCCAAAATATTAAAAATACACATGAAAAAAATGAATCCAAAAATATTTTCCAACCAAGAAGTCAAACTGACAAGATGGCAGAGCAGATAAAATAGTTCATTGTCAGATCCTGCCAAATTTTCTTTATCAATGTTTTTTTCCTCTCTTTTGTGGAAAATGGAGATGTGGAAAAAGAATGGAGACAAAGAGAGGCCAAGAGGGGGAACTTAACATATCCTGCACAAGCAATCATTGACTACTAAATTAGAAAACTATTGCATGCGCTTCGCGCACCGCACATCTTCTATTCTGATACCATATAAACTTATTTAGGCGGCTTTCAAAAAATTTAGATTAAAGCTAAATTATAACTACGTTGATTCGTCCTAAGCCGACTTGGTGCATCTGGTACACGCAATAATTTGCAGCATAAGTGAAAAAAAATAGAAAAAACTTTTAAAAAAACTCTGTGGTTTCGCATTTTATCACTTTAGTACTCTGTGGTTTAAAGTGTATCAATTTGGTGTCATATGGTTTCATTTTTATCTTTTCGACAGCTTTTTTATTAATATTTCGTTAAATTATATACAAAAAAAATTTCAGGTACCCACCTATTTTAGTATTCTTTAATTTTAACTTTGTCGCTGATTAAAAAAAAAAGAGTAAAATTGATAATAAAAAGAGGAAAATGAAACCACAGGGCACTAAATTGATACACTTTAAATCATATGGTACTAAAGTGAGAAAGTGTGAAACGACAAGGAGGATTTTTGTAGCTTTTTCAAAAAAATAATAAAAAGAGTTGTGTTATTATAATAAGTGTACATGTAGCATTGCTTTACGGAAAATGGATATTTCCATATGCTTTTCTAATTTAATGGGTACTTTTAAATGGGACCATCCAATTGTATGATGGTGTTTTATCCACTTATTATTACAAGGCACATCACAAAGTTTAAAAATGACAATTACACGCATTCCATGAAAATGATGTGCTTTTCAATGAAAATGGTCACATATAATAATTTGAGTTTGAAAATGATAATCTTAAATATGCTTTACTATAATAGTTTACAAGTTAAAATTGAGAGAAAAAAAAAATTATGCTTTATTTATGTTCTAGTTGACCGTTTGGTTCCAAATTGCATGCGTAAATGATAATATCTATTATGCTATTCAAAACTTTGAATATCTAATATATTCTCGATGGATCAAAATACTTTTGTTGATTTCCAAAAATTATTCTTCAAATATACTTCTAAGTTTAGGATGTATTAATGGAATTTAAAATTTAGAAAGGTAATTTGGAAATAAACCGTTTGGTTCGGGGTTAAGAAAAAATTAGTTATTTCAGGGATAGAGTTAAGTTCATGATTAAGGTGGGGTTAGAGTATTTTTGTGTTTGGTTGGGTGTTGGAGTTAGTCCAGAATAGTGAAAAATAGTTTTTGGTTGGAGAAGATAGGATAAGAAAGATAGTGGGTTATTATGAATAAAAAATAGTGTTTGGTTAAGGTTTGGTGGGGTTAAATAGGATTAGCTAACCCGAGATAGTCCATTTGAGGTGGGATTAGTTAACCCCATCCATTTTTGGAGATGTTTGGAGATAATATTGGGGTTAAGGGGTTATTCCACCTCTTAAGCCCCAACCAAACAAAGGTTAATTAAGAGAATAAACTCAAAAATTTTAAATTATAGTTACGGATATATGAAACAAAAGCCCTATGTGAAAAATTATAGCAGAACACTTTTGTCGCAAAGAAGATTAAAACAGATAGAAACTAATAGCTAATATAATTATTAATTTCAACAAAAATTTAGAAATATTATAAGTTAAGTGAGTGGCAATTAAAACAAAAAATGTGTAGATATCTATATTTTGCAAGGGGGAAAAAAAGTTTTCTATAATTCTTAGAAGTATTTTTTTGCACCAAATGTGTAGTTTTCATTTTTGTGTCATAAAAGAATAGGAATAAGCAAGTTAATCCAACATTAGTCCCTAGAAAATAATAATAATGTAAGCATTGGAGTGAGAATAAAAAGAAAAAGAAAAAGAAAAAAGATGGAAGTTATCATGAAGTGGTTGAATAAAATGAAAGGTGATAAAAATAGAATCCTAAGGAATGTTATGGGATTCACACCTTGCTTAATTAGGTAGATCATCAAGTTTTTTTTTTTTTTTTTTTTTTTTTTTTTTCTTACCCTTTTTTCATGTACATCTTATATAAAAATATATTTATGTTTAGAATATAGGTTGCAATCTAGTTATGCTTATGTATATTTTGAAAAAAAAAATAATATGAAAGGCACAAAAAAAATTTAAGTGAATTGTTGAAATGCGAAAAAATTTCTTTGCCGCAATATCAGAATTATCTTGAAAAGTCCATACATATTACCTATTTTTTGGATTATAAAAGAAAAATACTATCTGTATACTCTATTATAAAATATATATTTTACACCTTTTCATGGAAGGATTAAATTTTTTAAAAAAATTTTAATATTAAAAAATAGTAAAATAAATAAATAAATAAATATAGGCAGTACATAATTAAGGCGTATAATTCATACATATAATATAAGTGTATAAATAATTTAATTTCTACCAATAACTTTTTAGAAATAATATCTAATATACCCTTCAAAAAAAATTTAATACTATTCAATACATCTTTGGTTAACCAAATTACCCTTATTAATTTTTCTTAACCCCGAACCAAACGGTAGCTCAAGGATTTAGTAATGAGATTTAGATTGAGAAGGACATGTTTGGATAATAATAATCAGGAGTGATAAGTAAAAGTATTTTTTTTTAATATATACTTGTTCTTATTATATATCAATTATTAAATTTTTAATTCTTAGAAAATTTTTTTGGGTTAATTTCATACAGGTCGATACAAATACAATAAATGACAAACATATCCCTACAAACTTCAACTTTCATATATTGTCCCTACAAAAAGTCCTGATGTTTTTAAATATATTCCTGCCGTTAGAATCCGTTAGAAAAATTTAGTTAAAAATAAATTAAATACTTAATCTTGATTAATTTTTGACATTTGTATCCTTCTTATATTATACTGTTCTGACTTTTGGAGGGACATATTTGTGATGATAAAATTGAAAATACAAATGATTCTTTAATGGTAACAAATCAGAGGGATATATTTGAAAATATAAAAACTTTTGCTGTAAGTACGTAACAATATATAAAAATTGAATTTTATAGGAATATATTTATCATTCATAATGTTTGTAAAAAACTGTGTAAAATTATTATTTTTAATTAAATACTTTACCCTTTTTCCTTTTTTAATTAATTCCCAAAAGAACGCGCTTTCTCACATTGACACGAATTTCATTTGCTTTCCTTTTCCACTCAAGTCCTTTTCCTCTCCTCTCTCTCTCTCTCTCTCTTTCTCTCTCTACATTGTGAGCTCCATTTCCCCATTCCCTTAATCCCCCACACCTACTACGCTTTCCCACTACACTTCCCCAACACTTTCCCGACCGTTTCGAACCGGACCGGTCGAACCGGGCCCATGGACCGGACCGGGCCCCGGTTCACATCCCCCCTCCTCCCTCCCCTCCCGAACCTTAACCCTAACCCTAGCCCCTCCGCCGCCGCCGCGGCGGCCGCGGCGGCGGCCGCACCGAGGCACCGGCGCGCGCACTCCGACACATTCCTCCGACTCCCCGATGACCTGTTCCTCGACTCCGACCCCGACTTCGCGTTCTCCGACCTCGACTTCCCCTCCCTCTCCGACGACAGCGGCGGGGCCGCCCCCGCCGGAGGAGCTCCGGACAATCCCGGGCCGGAGGCGGAGGCGGGGAGGGGCCACGCGCGGAGCCTCTCCGTCGACGCCGCGTTCTTCGAGGGATTAGGGTTCCATGGCGCGGGGACGAGCGGCGGAGGCGGAGGAGGAGGAGGAGGAGGAGGAGGGAGGCCGCAGCATCGGAGAGGGGGATCGGTGGATGGGTTGTCCGAGGGGGAATCGGCGCCTCCGCCGATGTCGGATTATGCGAAGAAGGCGATGGCGCCGGGTAAGCTTGCGGAGTTGGCGCTGATCGATCCGAAGAGGGCGAAGAGGTCTCTTCTCTCCTCCTCATCACCTTAGGGTTTCTATCTTGAATTTGACTTGGCTTCCTTCATCTTACATGTAAATGGATTAGTTTCATTTTTAGCTAATTTTGGTGTGTTTTTTAGGTATTAATTCCAATTTTTTGATCTCCTGAATCCTTGTTATTATGTTAATGTAAGTAATTTGGGCATATTTCTTATTCCAGAGAGCTTTTTTTACTTATCCATCCATGGTTTTGTGCTGCAGGATTCTCGCGAACAGGCAATCCGCGGCTCGATCGAAGGAGAGGAAGATTCGCTACACACGGAGGCGACCACTCTCTCTGCGCAAGTTACGCTTCTACAGGTAGAGATTTTGATATTGTAGCAGAAACTTTTGCTCCCAATTAGATTGTTGTTGTGCTTTATTTACAATTTTGTGTCAGATAAGCATTTGTCTCAGAAATCATTACAAGAGCCCTTTAGTTATAATGTTATATATATATATATATATATATATATATATATATATATATATATTTGTATTTATCATCAGTTGCTCATCGTACTCGTCAACTGATGTAGCATCCTTGATCTTCGAGCGTGTTGGGGGAAGTACTAGCAACTATTAAGCTGCATCCCAAGAGATGCAGTGTTTACTTCAATGTAGAAGTTTCGCCTCTCAAACATGAATTCGCTGTGTTTTTGTTGATGTTGTTATTCACATGGTTGTTTGCATTACCATGTTATGTTTGTTAGCTTGGCTAGATACAAATTAATAATATATTTCATGCTTGGTTTATGGTTTGTAATATGTCCTAGTAAATCAGAAGCATTGCTTAAGGGGCAAATGCTTGGCCGTGGGAAACACCATCCTTGTACGATTATCTAAGAGGAGCTCCTTATAAATTCATGTGAAATGGTGGCTAATTAAGAGAAACCTTATGAAGTAGTCATATGAAAGATATTTTTCAACCAAACCGCTTTCATGGCTTGTTCCATTTCTTTAGTCCAAATCACGGCTCCTTCAAACTTCGGCAACATAATTGTTACTTGTGATGTTGTACCAAAAAAAGTGTCTGTGCTTTTAACTTTTCTGTATGTTTCGGCTCACATGAATTGATAAGATGGCATATTCTTGTAAATCTTTATAATTATGGGAGCATATCTATGATGGTGAGTGCAAAGTTATGTAATGTTGAAGGTTTCATTACAATGAAAGGAACCTTTAGAGATGTCCAATTATTCTCTATTACAAAGAATCAGTAGAAGTTTGCTTTTGTAATGTAATAAAAAATAAGCAAGTCGGGACCAAATGATTTGAGGCAACAAGAGAGTAGGGGAAGCTGGTAATGCACTGTGGGAGGTATTATTATGGGCTACAGTGAAAACCATTGAAAAATTAGGAAATAGTTGTAACTGGTTCTTCTTCGTAATTTTCAGTTGTTCTTCTATAGAATAATTTGAGTACATTATGCAACATACCTCTGATTTTTTGTGCATTATGCATTAAATTTGGAGGAGATGCTAAAATATACTTGCGTATCGCTTGTTATTGTTTGCATTGTTGCTTCATTATAACTCGTCTTCTTTCTGTTCTCATGCCAATATATTCAGATTCACATTACATTCACATGAAAATAAAAGATGTCATTGGTCACAGGTTCTTCTTAGAAAAAGCAGTTGCTCTATTCAGCTTGCTCTCAAGCATTTCAAGTAATAGGTTTTTTAGGTTTTACTCTTTGATACTGTGTCTTATCTGATTTTTTTTTTCCCCCAACTATACTTTAGTATTTAAATAGTTCCTGATATAGTGATATGTGATTTTCCTTGAAAATTCAGAGAGACACAACAGGTTTAACTGCTGAGAACAGAGAACTCAAGCTACGGTTGCAGGCTATGGAAGAGCAGGCTCAACTTCGTGATGGTATTTTCTATCCACGCAACTAGAAATTTCATCTTTCTGATTTCTATGATTCGTCAGCATCAGTGCTTCCGTTTTACACTTGTATCATATTTGACCAGCTAAAATTTCTATAGAAGTGTTATTAAGTAGAGCGTTCATCTAGATCGTCAACTTCTATAACCATAGCGAATGGAAAAGCTTTAAATAGCAGCTTTTGTTTGTCAAACAACTAACTGTTGATTCTGCCCAGTAGAGAACCTGTTTCATAAGCCCCCACGCCGAATTGAATTTGTATCGCCGTATAACCTCCATCAGCTTATTAAGGAAGCTCTTTATGATCTTTGTACAGCTTTGAATGATGCTCTGAGAGAGGAAGTCCAACGGCTCAAGTGCGCGGCCGGACAACCACCCAACATGAATGGGATCTCCTTCAATGGAAGGCCCCAGCAACCCATGCAAACCTACTTCTCTCATCCACAACATATGCCGCATTTAAGTCGGCCCCACCCACAACATATCCCTTCGACGCAATCGGAGGCTTCTCCAAATGGCCACTCAATTCGGAACCTCTCTCTAAATGATTCAATGGATTTCATGTGAGGTCCATTTGGAGTTTGGTGCAAAACAAGTAGGGTTATGGTTATAGGTGATTGTTGTTCTTTGTATCATTAATTATTACAATAAACAGTTGCTATAATGTAAGGTGGTTGAACTGCTTTTGGGTGTTGTTTTTCTTTGTTGTAATTATTATACGCATAGAGATTGATGTAGCTACCTAATCTTCTTGGGTGTGGTGAATATTATCACAATTCAATTATTCTTTTTGACCTGTTATGTTGTGTTCTCATGATCAACATTTGGAGTGGGTTGGTGTACAAATTGGTCTACCTAATGTATTTAATCTCTCTCTCTCTCTCTCTCTCTCTCTCTCTCTAAAATATTGCTTAAACAATGTGTGAAAAATCTTAGCTTTCAAAAGTAATTGCCTTGGCAATAAATCAAAATATTGAAATATTATTTGATTTTATTGCAAATCCGTTCATCAAATTTATGATCGATAATATGTAGTTATCAAGGAATGTACGAAATGAATTGAATTCGGATTTGGAGGTAGTAATTCCTTTTTAAAGTTTTTCTTTTGTCTGAATTGAGTAATTGTAGTCAAATAAGTTAGAGATTTTTTTTTATCAAATTTAACAAGCTGAATCACTTTTTTAGTAAATAAAATTAGACTAATTAATGATCAAATTCACTAAAAAAAAAAACCTTTGTAATAACCCAATTCCAAAAAGAAAAAAATTATAAGTTAGAACTTAGAAGTCGAAAGGATTCTACTTATTATAAAATAATAATAAAAAAATGACCATTTTCAGAACACCAAATAGTAGAGGGGTTGTCCGTAGGATTTTTACCTGCATACCACAGTGAAAGGTGAAAACTTTCCATTTTGGGTAAAAAAACGAGACATACCAAAAATAGACTTATCAATAAAAGGGCCGGGCTCGCACAAAGCCCACTTAATCTAGCCCGGCCCAATAAGTTATTGGATGGAATCAGCCCAATAACAAACAACCCAAGTTTAAGAGTTCGTGGGCTAAATCTACGTAATAGGCCCAACAAGTGAACAGATCCGGCCCAATAAGCCGTTAGATTCGTCTCAAATGTAAATGAGCTCCTGGGCCCAATCTACGTAACAACTTGGTTTGAACAAACCCGCTTAGATCTAGCCCGGCCCAATAAAACCCTTGTTTGGGCCACCTCGATATTTGCATACAATATATACGTTTGAACAAAACAGGGTTAATTGCGCAATCGATCTCCAACCTTTATACAATTTTTTTTTTAAAAAATTTGTCCCCAATCTTAATACAAATAGTAGGTCTCTAATATTTATTATTTATTTAAATTAAATTCCTGCGATCAATTTGTGGTATTTTCAAACTAGTTTGCCATGCAAGTCAAAAGCCACTCAGAAGCACAGGGCAAAAATGAAACCGAAATAAACAGTCACAATTGAACAAGAAGTTCAAGTCTCAACAATCATAGATATATCCGTGAATCTAAATGCATAGTATACGTAAAATATCATCGAAATTTTGCTTTCAACAGTAGCTTATATTGTAATTCTCGCTACTCGAAAGAAAAACAAAAAGAAACAATCAGATAAATCCGACGTATTAACAGCATTTGAGCTTCGAAGACGGGCAAAACTTGTTAATGGATGCCGCATTTCCTTTTCGACTGTAAGCTACACAGATTGATTCTTTTGTACAATTCATTGATAGCATTACGCGACATGAACTCTCACCCTAACACCACTACATAGCAACTGTTCTCAACAAATCTACAATAGGACGCGACGGTCCAGCAGTACTTGAGGAACGCAATTTCATACTGAGGATCTTCATTTGTCAAATTTTTTTCTCGACTAAGTTTACTTCGAGTCGTGGAGAGGCCACCTTCCAAATATCACTCCACATCTTCAGCACTATCAATAAATGTTTCCTTGAATAAAAGATAGTGATCTTCTTCAAGCCTTTTGCAACCTTAACCATATTTGCAATCACAAACCCAGTCTGATAAAATTTTCCTTTCAGCTCTACTACTATAGCACTCAGGTGATCGCCAAGAAGGTTCAGATTTCCTTCATGCCGTTTGTAAAACTGGGACGCCATCAAGCCCAATAGCTGAAAATGCAAGTAAAGGCGAGTTGAAAGGAAAATGAAACCATAGCCGGAATTGAGATCAATATGTTTGAGAGATGGAGAGATCCTTTTAGTTCATCAATTTGTACCATTTCATAGTGCGGTCGATATGGCTTCCCACTATATTTGAGGGATAGGGTTTCTAACTTAGGCGAAACCATCAGGACGGAAGCAAAAACTGGGAAATGGTACTCCATCAAACCATCAACTGTAATGGCCAAGTGATGGAGATTATTCAACGCAATCTGCAGCTGATCACCTAGCAAAAGCATCTGCAGACTGGCATTGTGAAGATAAGTTCAAATTATATATGCTTAAACATGCATGAACGCACCGAAAAGTTTTGATAAAATAATGGATAAACAGACTGTTCTATTCACATATCGCAACTTTGTACTTGAACTTTCCGCTTAAAAAACTGTCAGCCGTGAACTTTCTCATGTATTGCACTTTCATCCCTGACTCTTGAAAGAAAGAAATTAAAAATCCATTTAATTTTGATGTAAAATGATGTTATAACCCTGTTCTGATTAAACTAGAATAAGGAAATCAGTATATGAGAGAAGGATTAAGATGGTCATTTTGTATGCAGAATCAGTTTTTTTTTTTTCCTTTTTTGGACGAGCAAGATAGAATTGCAAATTAAAAGATGGTTTAAGGACCAAAGTGTCTGAGTACAGGGAAAAGCTCCTAATCTGGATAGTTGACAGGTCATTGGCACAGATTATATAGTGAAACAGCATCTTTACCTCAAAAGTGTCACTGTTAATCTGTAGCACTCTAACATGATGTATACTCTGAAGAAGCTTAGCCAAGCGGATGCAAATAGTTTTCTCTTCATGATAGGTCTTGTTTATATCAAGACAGAGAGAGGCTTTCTTCAGAAATTTCCATTCACTCAGATAAATGTCATTTACCGCCCCCGTCCACTTCAAATCTTGCAGATTAGGGGCTTTAACTTTCAAGATGCAATTGAATGGATTACGCAACGAATTCAAGTTTAAAGATAACTTCTGCAGCCTCTCAGTTGTGATGTCAATATTGTAGACATCAGTGGGAAGATTGAAGATATCTAATTCTTCAAGAGACTCACTGGTAATTCTCACATTACGAATCCCTTTGACAAGGTGTGAAATTGTCAACCTCTTAAGTGACGGGCATGCAGTAGAAATCCACTCTTCAAGGCAATCAGCACGCAGTGCCATACTACATAGAGATAGATCCTCAAGAGAAGCAAGGACTCCAATTGGTTCCAGGAGAATGTTATAAGTCAAATGTAACTTGAGCACACGCAAGAATCTGGAACTGAAGATACAGTTTGGCATCTTGAACAATTCCTCTTCATGCCTAAACCCAACCGCAAGATCAAGCTCCTGAACTCCACAGCTTACAGCAATATTTGTCCACTTATCAACAAAATATTGTTTTGCATCGCAGTTGCCATTAAAACAAATCCATTGAAGGCGAAAGCTTACTATCGCCAACCCATTTCGCTGGCTCAGTATTCTATCCACAAAATTAGTGAACTCCTCACATAAGCATGATGGATCATCGGGCAAACAATAGCATTCGAACTTCATATATGGGCTAGAGAGTAAGAATTGTCTACACCTTTTTGATAGTAGGGCAAATTTTGCCTGGTCATTCGCCCCGAGAAGGGACAAGATTTTGTAAATAATGTCGTCTGCTAGATTGGCGAATATATCATATCCCTGAGCATCATTAACATGCTGGTTTGTGACCAACTGATCCATGATACACCAGCGCTCTGCAATAGTGAAGACATTACTTTCTAAATAAGCATTCAACGAAACATCTATCACAAAAGTTGATATAAAATTAGCCACAAAGAAAACAAGAAAATGATGAGTTAGAAACTATCAAATATCTCCTTCATTAGCTGAAGGCATGCACTCCCACACGCGTAAGATTACATCCGTACTTAACAACTAAATCGTCTAATTCATTTGGCAAGCTGCCTAAAATAGTGACCGGCACCTGAACTTGCCTCATGGGAAGAAACCTATAAGAGTTAACCAACCAGATATCCAGATATCCCAGGATATTAGCCTGTTGATAAGATTATGAGAGAGAATTCAAGAATGGCAAAGAAGCTATGGGATTTTAACTCGTAGGACATGAGAAGGCATAGTTCGCTCATTTTATGAGAAAGGTTAAGAATGTTGGGGAGCTTCTTGTTTCTTGTACATATATGTTTCGTTCCCATAAGACTAATCTCGTTATATGGTCCATTTATTCTGTACAACCATCACCCGGTATTCCAATAAGGAGAAAAATCCTGTGTTCTCAGATGAATCAGCCTCCGGTACAACAGAAGAGTTTGATCAATATCTTGCACATTATTACAATATTTAGTCAAGATTCTGAGGAAAAATATGCGAGCGGTCTCATGAAATTCAACATTAAATGTTCAGATCACAATCCGCCAAGTTAGCGAAAACATCGTAAGGATTCATGGGATTACAAAGTCATAAGATCTGAATTAGTAACATATGTAGTCCCGGAAGATCGAGCCATTCAATGGAAAAATGCATCAAGGAAGAAATTTTCTGCCACATATCAATCTCTTCATACACATCTTAGGATTCTACATTTCCAGATAAAAGGCCGAGTTTATATAATTATCCCCCCTCTTAGAAATGTTCTAGCAACTCACGGAGAAAGTATAAACAATAATAGAATATAGTAGATAGAAACATCAGAAATCGAATCAAGAATCACATCAAATTTACAGCCAAGTATCGCTTATATAACCACGAATCTAGTGTTTAACGAGTAGTTGATCACGTTTTCACAATATACATCAAGAATCACATATCTAGTTCCATATACAACTTTTATGACCCATAATCAAGTGCTTAGTGAATAATTGTCACAATTTCAGACATTAAATGAAAGATCGCAAAGTTAATTCCACATAAAACTTACATTTAACCGAAAAATCAGGTGTTCAATGAATCCTGCGGTGTCTAATTCTACTATTTTGTCCCCAAAATGGAAACTCCAACCAATCTACTCTCACACAAAGAATTCGACGAGGAATATGTAGAAATCAAAAGGATTTACCGAAAAGAAGAAAGGGGGAGGTAAAATTGTTAGGGTTTGAGAGAATCGTGATGCTCACGGAGATGGTGCGATCGAGGGGGAGGTGATCGGCGATGGCTTCGGGAGAAAGCGACGGAGTGTGGGGGACGAGAACGAGAGCGTTTTAATGGCGGAAACGATGAATTAAACGAGATGAAAATTTATGGGAAACCCCTCGGCTTTGGGCTATTTTGAAATACACTCTTCTACTTTTTTTTAAAAAAAATTATACGCTAAAACTTTTAATTGTTTTAATGTAAATAGTAAATTTTATTAAACTCAGTATAGATTATGTTAATTTTAATTACTATTTCTCACACTTGTGATGTGAATTTTATCAAGGTTTAGCAGTTGCTAATAAAGCAGTTAATTTAACAAACGTTCGATTTAATTAAGAAAATTATCTCACAAGTGTGAGAAATAGTAATTAAAATTAACATAATCTATACTGAGTTTAATAAAATTTACTAACACTTGTGATGTGAATTTTATCAAGGTTTAGCAGTTGCTAATAAAGCAGTTAATTTAACAAACGTTCGATTTAATTAAGAAAATTATCTCACACTAAAATATTTCACAATATTTTTTGTTTTTTAGGTGCCTAATGAAAATTAAAATTGGAGGAATGTGTACATTATATTGTTTGATCGACACTTTCTCAATTTTTAGTTTCTCCACTTACAGTTTACATTATTAAACTGAACTTTTTTAAAATTAATAATAAATTTCATTAAATTTAAAAAAGTCAGTTACTTTTTCACAAATGTATAATAAAACATCAAGTTTAATAAAGTTCTTAATTTAATTATTATCTAAAACAATTCAAACAAAAATAAATTAAAGATGTAAGGCGCGCTGAAACTCCAGTCTCCAGCCAGGATAATTAGTTTCAGTTTTAGAAAGATAAAATTTGAGTTAAAATATCCACGTACCAAAAAAAAAAAAAAAAAAAAAAATCATCAACAAAAAATTTCAAAAATCTTTCTTTTGGATTTGGTGGAATTTCTCGAGTTTAACCAACGAGTAAACTAGGTTTGCAGCTACACCAAAGTCGCAACGAAGCAAAAACAGTGCCATGAAACCTACTATTATATTATATTATATTATTTATCTTACAAGCAGTAAACATGATGCATCTCATCTCAATGAGGTAAAAAAAAAAAAAGAAAAGGAAAACGAAAGAGTCACAAATTTCCGTATCAACATCTAGTAATGCGCGCAAACGTGCACACACAAAAGAAACAAAAATTGAACAAGAAGCTCAAGTTTCAACAATCATAGATATATCCGTGAATCTAAATGCATAGTTTACGTAAAATATCATTGAAATTTTGCTTTCAAGAGTAGCTTATAGTGTAATTCTCGCTACTCGAAAGAAAAAAAAGAAACAATCAGATAAATCCTACATATTAACAGCATTTGAGCTTCGAAGACGGGCAAAACTTGTTAATGGATGCCGCATTTCATTTTGGACTGTAAGCTATACAGATTGATTCTTTTGTACAATTCATTGATAGCATTATGCGACATGAACTCTCACCCTAACACCACTAGATAGCAACTGTTCTCAACAAATTTACAATAGGACGCGACGGTCCAGCATTACTTGAGGAACACAATTTCATACTGAGGATCTTCATTTGTCAAATTTTTTCTCGACTAAGTTTACTTCGAGATGTGGAGAGGCCGCCTTCCAAATATCTCTCCAGATCTTCAGCACTATCAATAGATGTTCCCTTGAAAAAAAGATAGTGATCTTCTTCAAGCCTTTTGCAACCTTAACCATATTTGCAATCACAAACCCAGTCTGATAAAATTTTCCTTTCAGCTCTACTACTATAGCACTCAGGTGATCACCAATAAGGTTCTGATTTCCTTCGTGCCGTTTGTAAAACTGGGACGCGATCAAGTCCAACAGCTGAAAATGCAAGCAAAGGCGAGTTGAAAGGAAAATGAAACCATAGCCGGAATTGAGATCAATATGTTTGAGAGATGGAGAGATCCTTTTAGTTTATCAATTCGTACCATTTCATAGCGCGGTCGATATGGCTTCCCACTATATTTGAGGGATAAGGTTTGTAACTTAGGCGAAACCATCAGGACGGAAGCAAAAATGGGGAAATGGTACTCCATCAAACCATCAACTGTAATGACCAAGTGATGGAGATTATTCATCGGAATCCGCAGCCGATCACCTAGGAAAAGCGTCTGCAGCATGGCATTGTGAAGATAAGTTCAAATTATATACTTAAATATGCATGAACGCAACCAAAAATTTTCATAAAATAATGTATAATCGGAATGTGTCCTATTCACGTATCACAACTTTGTACTTGAACTTTTCACATAAGACACTTTAAGCCGTGAACTTTCTCATATATTGCACTTTCATTCCTGGCTCTTGAAAAAAATAAGTTAAAAATCCATTTAATTTGATGTAAAATGATCTTATAACCATGTTTAGATTAAATGAGAACAAGGAAATCAGTTCATAAGAAAAGGAATAAAATGGTCATATATGCAGAATCAGTTTTTTTTTTCTTTTTCTTTTTCTTTTTCTTTTTTTTTTTTGGACGAGCAAGATTAGAATTGCAAATTAAAAGACGGTTTAAGGACCAAAGTGTCTGAGTACAGGGAAAAGCTCCTAATCTGGATAGTTGACAGGCCATTGGCACATTAGTCCTAAAATGATTATATAGGTAAGCCTGCACGTGAAACAGCATCCTGACCTCAAAAATATCACTGTTAATCTGTAGCACTCTAACATGATGTATGCTCTGAAGAAGCTCAGCCAAACGGATGCAAATAGTTCTCTCTTCACGATTGGTCTTGTTTATATCAAGACAGATAGAGGCTTTCTTTAGAAATTTCAATTCACTCAGATAAATGTCATTTACCGCCCCCGTCCACTTCAAATCTTGCAGATTAGGTGCTTTAACTTTCAAGATGCAATCGAATGGATTATACAACGGATTCAAGTCTAAAGTTAACTTCCGCAGCCTCTCAGTTGAGATGTCAATATTGTCGATATCAGGGGGAAGATTGAAGATATCTAATTCTTCAAGAGACTCGCTGCTAATTCTCACAGTAGGAATCCCATCGGAAAGGTTTGAAATTGTCAACCTCTTAAGTGATGGGCACGCGATAGAAATCCACTCTTCAAGGCAATCATCAAACAAAAACATTTTACTTAGAGATAGATCCTCAAGAGAAGCAAGGACTCCGAATGGTTCAAGGAGAATGTTATAAGTCAAATGTAACTTGAGCACACGCAAGAATCTGGAACTGAAGATACAGTTTGGCATCTCGAACAATTCCTCTTCATGCCTTAACCCAACCGCAAGATCAAGCTCCTGAACTCCACAGCCTACGGCAATATTTGTCCACTTATCAACAAAATATCGTTTGGGATCGCAGTTGCCGTTAAAACAAACCCATTGAAGGCGAAAGCTTACTATCGCCAACCCATTTCGCTGGCTCAGTATTCTATCCACATAATCGATGAACTCCTCACATAGGCATGATGGATCATCGGGCACACAATAGCATTCGAACTTCATATATGGGCTAGAGATTAACAATTGTCTACACCTTTTTGATAGTAGGGCGAATTTTGCCTGGTCATTCGCCCCGAGAAGGGACAAGATTTTGTAAATAATGTCGTCTGCTAGATTGGTGAATATATCATATCCCTGAGCATCATAAACATGCTGGTTTGTGACCAACTGATCCATAATACACCAGTGTTCTGCAATAGTGAAGACATAACTTTCGAAATAAGCATTCAACGAAACATCTATCACAAAAGTTGATATAAAATTAGCCACAAAGAAAACAAGAAAATGATTTGTTAGGAACTATCAAATATTTCCTTCATTTGCTGAAGGCATGCACTCCCGCACGCGTAAGATTACATCCGTACTTAACAACTAAATTGTCTAATTCATTTGGCGAGCTGCCTAAAAAAGTGACTGGCACCTGAACTTGCCTCATGGGAGGAAACCTATAAGAGTTAACCAACCAGATATCCAGATATCCCAGGATATGAGCCTGTTGATAAGATTATGAGAGTGAATTCAAGAATGGCAAAGAAGCTATGGGATTTTAACTCGTAGGACATGAGAAGGCATAGTTCGCTCGTTTTATGAGAAAGGTTAAGAATGTTGGGGAACTTCTTGTTTCTTGTACATATATGTTTCGTTCCCATAGACTAATCTCGTTATCTGGTCCATTTACTCTGTACAACCATCACCCGGTATTCCAATAAGGAGAAAAATCCTGTGTTCTCAGATGAATCAGCCTCCGGCACAACAGAAGAGTTTGACCAATATCTTGCACATTATTACAATATTTAGTCAAGATTCTGAGGAAAAATATGCGAGTGGTCTCATGAAATTCAACATTAAATGTTCAGATCACAATCCGCAGAGTTAGCTAAAACATCGTAAAGATTCATGGGATTACAGAGTCATAAGATCTTAATTAGTAACATATGTAGTCCCGGAAGATCGAGCCATTCAGTGGAAAAATGCACCAAGGAAGAAATTTTCTGCCACATATCAATCTCTTCATACGCATTTTAGGATTCTACATCAAGATCACTCACAAAGGTAGCTAACTGTAAAGATAATTGAATGACTAAATTTAATTACGACTAGAATTTCAGATAAAAGGCCGAGTTTATATAATTATCCCCCCTCTTAGAAATGTTCTAGCAACTTACGGAGAAATTATAAACAATAATAGAATATAGTTGATAGAAACATCAGAAATCGAATCAAGAATCACATCAAATTTACAGCCAAGTACCGCTTATATAACCACGAATCTAGTGTTTAACGAGTAGTTGATCACGTTTTCACAATATACATCAAGAATCATATATCTAGTTCCATATACAACTTTTATGACCCATAATCAAGTGCTTAGTGAATAATTGTCACAATTTCAGACATTAAATGAAAGATCGCATAGTTAATTCCACATGTAACTTACATTTAACCGAGAATCAAGTGTTCAATGCATCCTGCGGTGTCTAATTCTACTATTTTGTCCCCAAAATGGAAACTCCAACAAATCTACTCTCACATAGAGAATTCGATGAGGAATATGTAGAAATCAAAGGATTTACCAAACAGAAGAAAGGGGGAGGAGAAATTGTTAGGGTTTGAGAGAATCGTGATGCTTACGGAGATGGGGCGATCGAGTGGGAGGTGATCGGCGATGGCTTCGGGAGAAAGCGACGGAGTGTGTGGGAGGAGAACCAGAGCGTTTTAATGGCGGAAAGATGAATTTAAACGAGGTGAAAATTTATAGCGAACCCCTCGGCTTTGGGTTATTTTGAAATGGACTCTTCTATTTTTTTTTATTTATGCGCTAAAACTTTTAATTGTTTTAATGTAAATAGTAAATTTTTATTAAACTTAGTATAGATTATGTTAATTTTAATTACTATTTCTCACACTTGTGGTGTGAATTTTATCAAGGTTTAGCAGTTGCTAATAAAGCAGTTAATTTAACAAATGTTTGATATTTTTTGTTTTTTAGGTGCCTAATGAAAATTAAAATTGGAGGAGTGTGTACATTATATTGTTTGATCGACACTTTCTCAATTTTTAGTTTCTCCACTTACAGTTTACATTATTAAACCGAACTTTTTTAAAATTAATAATAAATTTCATTAAATTTAAAAAAGTCAGTTACTTTTTCACAAATGAATGTACAATAAAACATCAAGTTTAATAAAGTTCTTAATTTACTTATTATCTAAAACAATTCAAACAAAAATAAATTAAAGATGTAGGGCGCGCTGAAACTCCAGGCATGATAATCAGTTTCAGTTTTAGAACGATAAAATGTGGGTTAAAATATCGACGTACCAAAAAAAAAAAAAAAAAAATCATCAACAAAAATTTCAAAAATCTTTCTTTTGGATTCGGTGGAATTTCTCGAGTTTAACCAACGAGTAAACTAGGTTTGCAGCTACACCGAAGTCACAACGAAGCAAAAACAATATCATAAACCTACTATTATATTATATTAAACATGATGCATCTCAATGAGGTAAAAAAAAGAAAAAAAAGGAAAACAAAACAATCACAAATTTCCGTATCAACATCTAGTAATGTGCGCACGCGTGCACACACAAAAGAAACACAAATTAACATGAATCTCCTAACCTCGTAATATGAATGGTAAAAGCAATTCTGAGTTAAAAGTAAGATCATAACAAACTGAGTAAACCATGGTCGCGAAAAACTAAGAGTTACAGTAAAACAAGCAAAAACAACAACAACAAGGACCACCACGACAACATACTAAGCTCAGCTTATCAAAATCGATAAAACAAGCAGATCCCTCGACTAATGATAGGTCAGTTCTTGTGGAATCCACATAAGCAGTTCTCGTCTCCTATATCCGACGCAATGCACTGAGGTCGCCCTTTCCCGTCCCCGTACCAAGTCGCCCTCTTCTCCACCAATTCATTCAAGAAACTATCGAGCTTCTCAATTGAAACACTCGGCATCACCACGACGTGTGCGATACTCCCCTGGCACGCGAGCTGCCACCTCCTTACAAACTCCTCGTCCCTCGGCCTCTCGAACACCACTGTGCTACTTAGCTCATTGAGCATCGCGCCGATTCCGGCTTCTTTTAGTCGGTCTTTTAGGTAGTGGGCGTTTCGTAAGCACTTTTGGACTTCTTTCTGGAACCCCCTATAGCCCTTTCGGTTTAGGGTGTACCATAGGAAGATGGGGGCGTGGCCGTTTCGGCTTCCCATGATGGTGGCGTCGCGAGAGGCGAGGTACTCGACGTTCCTTGAGAGCGCGTTAACGTGATTCAACCTCAATATTTGGACTCCACAGGGCATGGGGCAACCCACAAATTTGTGGCCCGACACACTCACACTTCCAATCGGCTTTTTGAATGTCACTTTAGGAGCCTAATTAATGATACCAAATATAGCAACCAAATTAGTGATTCGGTAGCTAAAAAAGCAGGCAAAAATTCAGTAAACCTGATGTCACGATTCGCATTCTATCCCCGTCAATAATCGAACCTATGGCTATCTATAGGTTTTGATTATCAAGGGGGTAAAACACAAATCAAATCATGACCTATCCAGGAGGTTATCGGCATTTTTAGCCTAAAAAGTAATCATAAGCTGGTATTACACGGAGAAGAAAGTTAAATAGAGAAACCTTTCGTGATGCAAGATTGATATGTTTAGGTATGACTAAAAGAAAAATGTTAACTTACTCGCTTAACAAATGGCATCATCAGCCCGAAAAGAGCACCATCGCAGTGAATATAGAAGCGATCACGAAAGCCACTGTCTTCCAGAGTTTTGATGACCAAGTCGAGATCATCGACAGCTCCCTTTACAGTTGTTCCTGCAAGATACTAGAGCCTATTACGACTCGCCTCTGGAACAGGTTTACTAATCCAAACAATTATCAAATGACGCACGGCAGACAAAATGTAACACTTTTCCTGGGCATGAAAATGAAATAAGCTTTTAAACCTCAAAACAAAAGCTTTCATTTGAAGCTCTGCTATTGCTTCACAGTGGAACTGCTGGGGAGGGCATCAATGAAAAAGCCGTTAATGGTTTTTCGAAACATTTTGCTTAACAACATTTGTCCAAAAGCACAAGCCCGGAGAAACAAGCCCTAACGAATAAGACCAGTAAATATCACAAATGGGGTCACAAAGTGGAAAATATGGAGAACAGCTCACCAATATTAACATTAATAATAGCCGGCTTGTCCTTGTTCTGTAGAAGCTTGGCCCCAAAATCAGCGCAATCAATCTCACCAGAGACCAGAGTGCCAACCTTAATACATTCCATTCTGTACATTCTTGCCGCTTTGAAAACTGAATAGTGAGACTCACGCGAGGCATATAGGATTCCATCAGGAAAAACCTCTCTCCTGCGAAACCAACCACCAAGGAGGAAGCTATGTTGAGTCGTTAAGACTATATAACATTGTCAATTAGACCATATTGGTAAAGGTTTTAGTCTCATTTCAATATAAATTTATTTCTAAGGAAGAGCACTGACCCAACAAGAATACCATGCAAATTCCCTTCTGTGCCGCAATTAGTGATGTAACCCCAATATTCATTTTTCTCCAGTTCCCAAAGGCGAGCAAACCAATCTAAGACCCCAACTTCAAACTGCCTGGAATGGACACCGTAGTTGCTCTCAATGAATGGATCGCCAAGGTTGTTGATGGAAAAATGTTGAAGTTGGGCGAGAGCACCATAATCAAAGTCCAAATTATAAGGGTATCCTACAATAAAAAGATTGTAAGTAAGAAGAACAGAATTTCTGTCCGTTCAAATGTCATTTCACACATCTCTCAATGCAAGCTCTACAAGGCAGAATCAGAAGCATTCTCTGCCCAGCGGTACACTGGATGAGGCAGCTATGTTTGGAACTTTGCTATTAGCGCTAAAATCTTAAAGTCATATACTCATATAGATGTTAGATCATAATCACTACTTGAACATTGGCAAGTTCTATATCAGGAATTACAATGAGCTGAAACCTTTGTTGGAAAAATTGTCATGAATATATTATGAAATATGAGAATATTAATTGCAAAATCAGGCATCCTCATTGGGTATAAAATGATAAGTTTCCACAACTAACATAGAATTGCACACCATACTCGAGAGGGACCCCATTTTTTTTAGAATTATAGCTCTTCTGAGCATTAAGATATCTAACTTTTAACTATTCCTCAAATCACCTTCTACTGCAATATCAATTTATTTTACATTTAGCGATCAAAACATTCTGTAAATCATCTTCTACTACTACAATTTAATTAACGTTTCTCTACCAACTTATTACATGAAATGTATACAATGCATGACCGATAGGTAATGCCTCCTTAAAGTATAAGGAGAATCATTCTCGCTGATTCTTCGATACCTTACAGTTACTGTCTAATTCTAACAGTAGCACACAGCCTTGAACAAGATATTTAGGATCCCTACTACAATTTCCACTGGACACGGCCAATAAATGTGACAAAAATTACAATAACAGCACAAATAACAGCATTACGAACAACATCAATTAGGAGTCTGTTTGGCCTTGCTTCTGCTTCTGCATTTAGCTGCAGATACCAGAAACCAAGTGTTTGGCAACCACAAATCCAGAGCTTCTGCTGGAAAGTCCAAATGCAATTCTAAGACTCAAAAACAAATGCTCCAATTTAGAGCTTACGATTCTGCTTCAGAGAGAAGCTGATTTATTGTAAGAATTCTATGGAGAGCGATTTGCCACTTCAAAGAACAGCATTACACAGTATAACAGAGCCAAAGCAAGTGTAAAATGAGGAGAACCATTATACCTAAATGATGCTTCGTCCTTTCGATGAGCGACTTCCTATATCGCGCGAGCACGCTCGCCATATAGGCCTCCCTCTCCCCGGTCTCTTCGTCGTCGGCATCGGGCTCCTTGATCGTGAAGCACATGGTGTGCACGTTCCTCCCGAGCACGATCTCACGCCTCTTCCCACTCCCTTCCTCTCCACCGACCCCATTCGACTCCGTGGGCAAGGGTTCCACGATCTCCTTGGGATCGAACTCCTCCGGCAACGGCTCCACCTTCTCCCCCAGATCCATTAGCCCATTCCCCACGCTCCCCACCATGATCGCAACCCGAATTCTTCACGCGGAACTCGTCGATCCTCTAGATCGGAGCCCAGTGTACCGAAATCGGAGCAAATCAGCGCAAATTCGACGGAAAATCGCAAAAAAACCAGAGAAAATTTGAACCAGATGCGAGATCCGGATGTTTAAGGGATTAAAAATAGCAGGGAAACCAAAAAAAGCACGGAAAAAAAAAGGGGAAAATCGGAGAAAAACCTCACCGTGAGCTACGGAATCGGAGGGGGAAGAGGAGATCAACGCACGAGTGGATTCGCCCGAGAAATGCGTTGAACGTCTCCTCCGGATCGAGCGGAGAGATGAGAGGGAGAGAAATGAGGCGGCGCGAGGAGAGAGAGCGAGAGCGAGAGAGAGAGAGAGAGAGAGAGAGAGGAGTAAGGAGGGTTTTTATAGTGTCCCTATTTATTTATATAAAAAGACGCGTCCAAAATATCGCGAGTTTAAGAATAAGTATAATTAAAAATGTATGGAGACACCCTCAACTATAGATTCTTTTGAAATTAGCCCCCCTCAACATTAGTTTTTGCGTTATCTAATTTTATTTTTTAAAATTAAATTATTTTAGTTAATTAAGTTAAGGAAAGGTAAAATATACGGAGATCCCCTCAACTTCTAATATTTAGAATCAAAAGATTCTAGTCAAAAAATTCAAAAGTCTTATCAAACCTATTTATAATATTTAATTTGATAAAATTTGTAACATAATTAAGTAGTAAAGGTTGAGGTGATCGCAATTAAAAATATAAAGTTGAAGAGCCTATTTCAAAACAGTGTTAATTTTGATTACTTGAGTTTAACTTATTAAAATTTGTAGAAATCATAAAGTTTACAATTAATTACTTAATTTATTAAGAAATAAGCCAGTTGAAGGGTGTTTTCGAAATAATGTATAGTTGAGGGGCTTCCATACATTTTAGAACAAAAAAATTGAAAAAAATGGGACAACGGAAATATCCCGACAGTCGCAACGTGGTTTGCATTGGGGGGACACGTGTAAAGTTATCTAATTTTTTTTTAAAAAAATTATGTATAACTTTTCAATATTATTTTATTTCTTAATTTTTAATATACTCTGAGAAGGTAAGGGTCAATTCAATAAATCGGATTAGATTATTTACAATTTTTTTTTTTTTTGGTCAACATTTAACTCTTTAGATATTTTACAATAATAAATAAATAAATTTAGTTATCTAACGTAAGCAATGAAAAATTTAATGATTGATATTCGAAATTTTAAATTTTAAATTTAGTTATTTCATATTTTTATTTAAATTTATTCTTTAAAAAATAAAGTAGTGTTTCGAGCTTCGTATTTCTAGTTAACTCACTTCACATTTTTGAGTTTTTTTTTATTTTTACAACAAATTTACAGTGTTTTTGAGCATTACTTTTTTTATACTCCCAAAAAGCATCCAAACACCCATTTGTAAATATAGATACTATTTTTTTGATACTGCAAAAAATTGTATCATTTATAAATTTTTTTTTTTTTGAGAGAAAGATAGTACGCTACCTGCTTCATTTAATAGGATAAATGAACTAAGCATACAAAGTGGAAGCAACTTGGGCTTCCAAGGCAAAAACCAAATCGGAAAGTGGGAAAACAAAAGTGGAGCAAGAAAGAAAGGAAAGAAGAAGAGATTAGAGGAAGGTAGCCAGTTGACGGGTTAAGGGAGCGAGGTCCACGAGCTAAACAGGATTAAAGCTCTGTCCAAGGCTCTGATGACGTTGGGAAGATTCGAACGAAAAACAAAGTTGTTACGCTCGGTCCAGAGAACCCGCCAAGTTGCTGCTAGCTTGGTTAAACCTTTAGTTCTGGTAGAGGCATCGGGCGTTTGAGAAAATAGGTTCCAAAGTCGTAGGGCGTCTCCACCCGAAGCTTCGGTGGGTGCCTCAGCCAATCGCCGGAGAAGAAATCGGGCGAAGACACAAGTGCAGAAGAGGTGGTCGGAACTTTCCAAGAAAAATGCATAGAAGACGCAACCTGGTTCTACTTGGGTCCCTCGCCCGATCAATATGTCCGCCGTGCCGCCGTGAGCAACCTCTTGCGAAGGAGCAGCCAGACGAAGATTTTGATTTTAACAGGGATCTTAAGATTCCAAAGTTGTAGATTGAGCGGGTTACTTTGTCCAGCGTACGTGATAAATTTGTACAGGAAGTTAACAGTGAACTTTTGGTGAGAGGTCCACATCCATTTTAGCAAATCTGGTCTGGTGCTTGGGGTGTAATGGAGCAGCCGATCCTTAAGAAACGCCAGTTGTCTTCTATTTTCCGAAGATGCATAGGTTATGTATCATTTATAAATATAAATACTACTTTTGTGCTTTGTTTACTTTTACAATGAATTTGCAGTGTTTTTGAGCATTATTTTTTTCATACACCAAAAAAAAAAATCCAAATATCCATTTATAAATATATATAAATAATTTTTTCATAATAAACACAAATACTTTTAATACTACAAAATTACAGAATTCTCAAACAAGTCTTACATTTGCGATTGAATTAGAGCAAAATCATTAACAAATCAATCGAAAATATCAATTGGTCAATATATTAATGATTTATTGACGGATTATATTTTTATTTTGATTAAAATTCACTAGGATATATGTAAGATGTTAAATATTAGAAAAGCATTAGTATATAAAAAATAATATCTCAAAGCGTAACCCAAGTAACAACTACTATAGTAAAACTATTAACTATATACAAAAAATAAAAACCACAATTCAAACGACGCTACGTGGTATTACCTCGTCCTCACTTAAAAAAAAAAAAAAAAAAAAAATCTCCAACGCAAAATGCACCGCCAATCGTATTTTGCCACGTGTTCACCATGCCGGGCGTTGTCGCCGACATAAAACCGGGTTCGCGCCATTAAAACCGAGCCCGCGAAATTGGCGCGAGATTTCAAAAAAATCCAACGGTCGCTTCATTTTCCCGCGACACGATAAATTGCGGATTCCGTGGGCCCCACGGGCGGCGCCAAAAACATCGGGATTCCGCATCTCGCGACCACTGGAATCTCCACGTGGGCGTCTCGATTACGTGATCAGATCCGGCGTAGCCAATGAGAGTTGTCCACGTGCACCGGACCCCGCCACTCTTCAAACTCGGTAGGCGCTTTTGTGTGTGTCGTTGATTGGAATGGGCTTGGGCCTTAAATTTGGGCCTGAGCCCAATTAGGCCCACGTGCTTACGTCAGCATATCTCATATTGGCCAATGGGAATAGTCCACGTAGGAACAGTCAGATTCTTTTAAAATGCTCCTCAAACTGCAAATGGGCTTGGCCTGTTAGGATCCGTACCCAAACACGTCACTGAGGAACGCAAAAAAGTAACCGTAAACTACTCTTCGAGTCCGATTTCGAGCTCGGTTTGGAGCCCGTGAAGAGCCCGATTTCGAGCTCGGTTTCAGCAATTTTGAGCGCGATTTGGTTTCTCAGTCTTTGAATGCAACTAGTTTTTCGTAATAATCGTTTGACTCTGATGTGTTGGCTTAAATGGGCCAGTATTCTGCCATGTGGCGGAATGTTATGTTGAATCGAATCATGTTCGAAATAACGTGAGGCTGGGTGGGCCGAGTTATGTTCGAAATGGTGTGAGATTGGTTGGGCCGAGCCACAATCGTCTGTATGTTTTAAATGAATTAGTTGCGTATTTCTAACAGCTCGTAATTTTGAAATTAATGATTAGCGTCAACGATCCGACATGATGCGCATGAGATAATAGGTGATAAAGATTTTGGATGAGTTATAAAGCTAAGAATGACACTTCAATAATAAAAAAAGTTGAAAGATGAATCTTTGCTTTGCTATTCCAAGTTGAGATTGGAATAACAAACATGCATCTGTTGTGAACCACAACCACAACCACAACCACAACCACAACCACAAAACTTAAGCTTTAAGCTTATATGAATCAAATGCAAGTGCTCCTGTTTGTTGGATTGTCCTTCTCATATCTCAACTCCCAAAGCCTTTCAAAAATAAAGAAAAAAAGAAAAAGAAAGTCAAAGAGAACTATTAAAATCAAGAGAGAGAGAGAGAGAGAGAGAGAGAGAGAGAGAGAGAGATTCTTGCTATTTAGGGTATCTTTGGTTTTGCTTCTGCTGTTACTTTTAGTATCAACGATCTCTGTTAAAGCGTGTGGCAAACAGAAAAATCAAGTGCGTTTAGTACCATACGTAGTTGGATGAGATTCTGAAATTTCAAAAGCAGAAGCTACAACTTGGTGCATCTTATTTTGCTCTAGGGAACAAAAAACTGCTGGAGATAGTTTAATATGTTTGCTTTTTTTCAAATAAGTCGATTCAAATAACATTGTATCATCCAATAAGGCAATATGATAACTTAATTAAAATACAACCTTATCACTCTCTTTTTCTTTGAAATGAAACAATTGAGTCAACAGTCAATGATTATGAGAACTCAGGTTCAGTTATGATTTACTTATTTGGTTACTAAACTTTTAAGAACCTTGATATATATATATATATATATAGAGAGAGAGAGAGAGAGAGAGAGTCCGGCTGCTATATTTTTATGAGTATAAGCCCTTTTGTATTCATAAATTTTCGATCGTTAGATCTATCTATTTGACCAATTTCATCAATTAGATCATACTATTTAAAATCCTAGAAAACCGCTATCATTTTAACTGTACATTCCTTCATCCAACGACCGAAGGCTCTTCATTGCGACAGCTCTCCTTGCTGCTGCTTTTTGCTATTTCAAAAGGCACTTTTAAAAATGTATAAATTACAAAAAATCGAGCAATGTGCCTACGTAATCACGCACGCAATCGTTCTGTGTAAGGACCTCTTACAATTGGATACTAAACCAATTTAATAATCAAAAGATCGTGGATTAATTAAGCAACCACTTGTGGGTTTATTAATATAATGATAAGATACAAACTTAACCATATATACGAGAGCGATTACTTAGACTAAAATGATGTTATTAGTTGCTTAATCTCCGTCGAAATGTCAGGTCAAATGCAGGTTATTATCAGAAAGAGAAGTTGTTATTGAAATTGCAATATACTTTGACTCCCCATACCTCAAAATTTGACCTTTTTTTTATTAAGAAATGAATAGTAACAAATTTTGAAACGCTTCGATTGGTTGTGACATTAAGTATTCAACATGTTGACAAATTTGGCTACATTGATTTTCGGGATAAATTCAATATGGTCAAAAAATTTAGTGTTCAGCAAATAATTGAAAATAGAGTCATAAAGTACACAACATAAAAATATTTAAAATTAACTAACATATATTTATCTTATTTTCCCTTGCAATAATATCTAAAATGCTTCTTTTTTTAAAAAAATGGATACTTGCTAAATTCTTCATATTTTTTTACTATTCATAGCTATTTTTCCCACTTTGACTAATGAAATTAAAACACAAGAATTATTCATATAAAATCTCCAAAATATTAGACAATATTGTGACTAGGGTCAATAAGACAATTATTATTAATTAAACTAATTTATATAGTGGAGAAAAAACTGTTGCCCCTCCACTTTGATGAAAGGGAAACAAACTCCAAACTTTAATAACAAGTTGGTCCAAAAAATGCAAGTGTGATAGCTACTTCCAACCTTATACTGTGGAGGGTGTTGGTGTTCAAATTTGGAAAATGAAAAAAAAGGGGGAAAGATTCGTACACGGTCGCAAGTTCTTTTTAAAGATCATAAATGGCTCTTAGGCGATTCAAAATTCCATGGTACACCTCACTCGCTAATCTATTATATATCACGTATGTACGTAGTTTATAAAAGCATGCTCACCTTTTGTCATCAGTGTTGTAAACTTATGATATAACCTAATATACGTAATTTACAACGCTTAAAAGGCCGATGTATGGAAAATGCATGAGTTTTAGAGATTTATCATCTCAACTATATATAGTGGGACATCGTTCGATTTATAAATGTAAACATCAAAAGTTCGTAATTTTTTGACTCGCAGACTCTTTTAGTGTCATGGAACACATTTAACAGATTAAAATTTGAGTTTAAATATTCTACCACAAGTTTTAGATGTTCAAGGTACAATCCAATGAGTGCATTCAATAATTACTCTATTGATGTTCAAAAAGATGGAGGGGATAATGTACCATGATCCCTAACTAAACACTCCCTTAGTCAAACTCTTTATTAATACAACCTTTTTCTTTTTCTTTTTTTCCTTTTTGTTTGGTAACACGCGCGCGCGCAGAGAGAGAGAGAGAGCTGAGATTCATTTGAGTCAGCAATGAGACCTAATCTCTTGTCTACATGTGGAAATGAAAAGGATAAGCTATCCTCTAAACTCAACAAAAGTAAAAGGAATTTAGGGGGTGGCCAAAGCTTTCCACCTCCAAGTGACATATAATACAATCTTTTAGGACAAATATATATTGTTATGTTTTGGTGGACACTAGTGCCTCCATTTTCTAATCTATATATCATAACCTATGCATCATCCTAATTAGGTTCTTAAATAGGGAAAGGCTTTCAATTCTTGATAATAGTGTCTTTATAAATTATTGATCCATACATTAGCAAATATGTCCATATAACATCTTTGGAATAGAGGAATGAGCAAATAAAAATAGTTTTTATTATATGTACCACCACGATAGTTGCTCTAAGGTTGTGTTCTTATTTTTCTACTATAGCAGAAGTTCACTTTTTAAATAATAATTATCTACGCACACATGAGCATAGAAAAAAGAGTCGTGCAAACTATCCAAAGCTTTATGTATATATATATATACTCTTTTTGCGAAACATTCAGCAAATATATCGTGAGTAGAAAACTCAATATCAATCACATTAACTTTATGTGCGGGGTGCTTTTTGGTACCCCAAACGCCGATATATACATTTTTTTTTGTGAGAAAAATACTTTTTATTTTCTTTAAGCACAAGCTAATGGTGACATGGGCTATCATGCACCTTAATCCTCATAAAAAAAGACAGGGTTAGCACATCAAGTGTGTGCCCCCCTTTGAAAGGCAATTACCCTCTCATTGGAGAATCATACCAAAAGAATCATCCCAATAGTGCCTACTTTTCCTTTTCTTTTCTTTTCTTTTTTTGTTTTTTGTTTTTCTATAAGATTCCAATTCCCACTTTGTTTTTGATCCTAATCCACAAATTGGGTGGTATAGGAAAAGTGTATGTGTAATTTTACACAATACTCTCAAGGGGTGCTTTGGTCTTTTCCAAAGGGTGAGATCACTCTCTTTTGTGATTACAATTCACAAACTTTTCTAATAATGGTAGTTAGGAATGTCAATAGGTATGGATATCCAAAATTTTATCCGAATCCGAATCCAAATGAAACGAATATATCCGATGCTAAATGGATATGGATTCGGATATGGATATCAAAAATAGAAATCCGACGGATATGAATTTTGACTGTACCCGATCTGAACCTGAACCCGACTCGAACCCGAATTTATTTTGTATTATATATATATATATATATATATATATATATATATATATATATATATATTTGATGTTATATTTGAATTTGTATTTTAAAAATTTAGATTTAATATAATATATTTTGAAATATTGAAAAAAAAATTGTTTTGGGTTCAAATTTTCGAATTCGGGTTTCGGATTTTTGGTTGGGTTCGGGTTTGGATATGGATTTTTAAAATCCGTCGGGTTCGGGCTCGGGTCTCGGGTTTGGAGTCGGGTTCGGATTCGGGTTCGGATTCGGGTTTTTGAAAATCCGCCCCGAATCTGACCCGTTGACGTCTCTAATGGTAGTTGGTATGTGGATGTCTCACTAGTTGTGAGTTTTTTTCCTTAGATTAATTAGCTATAAATGCCATAGTAGAGGATCTAATTAAGTAGCTAAAAAAGTAGTTAAAATATGAATTGATTGAAACACTTTTTATGATGGTAGGTCCTACAATTTTATCTTAACAAAAAATAATACAAAGTTATGTACAATTATTTTTAACCTATAATTATGCATAAGAAGGTGAATGTCTCTATCAATTATCATGATGAGAGATAAATATAAACCTATCTAATTAAGGGCTTGAGTTTTCTTGTATCTGTTATATGCCAAGTGCTCAAATTATTCTAACTTTGGAAACAAAATATGACTAATAATTACCAATTGCAAATATTGAAGTATGCATTCAACATCAAGCCTTTCTCTTTTTCTTAAACAAAAAATAAAATAAAAATAAAACAAAAAATTGCAACATGTTATAACAAATCCTTTTACACTACAAAATGTACACTAAACTCCAATAAAAGAACATCCATGTGGTGAATTGGTCAATCCATATATACATGTATTTTACAACTCTACTAATTTTTTACCATTTTAATTAAAGCCATAATACATAATCACAGGGGTAATACACAAACACAGTTGAAACGACCCCAATTTATGTTATAGCGGTATGCTTAGTTTTTCTGTTATTTTTTATTTTTTATCGAATCGAATCCAATCCAAAATTGTATTGCATAGGATCTGAGAAATCGTGTCGTATTTACTAATATCTCTGAGATACTAAATAATTTCTATTCTCAATATTGCTGTATCTTGTTTTATCTAACCTAATACAATCTTAAATGACGAACAAGTCACTACAAAAATTAGTTGTCTCACATATTAAACAAAAATAGTTCTCATTTTTCTCAACATTAATATTATTATTATTTTTTATTAACATAAAAATTTGAATGTTATCTCAATAGTCAACACCTGACCAAAAAGCTGAACCCACGCTTCTCAACTCAACTCAACTCAAACTCAACTGCTTTACAACTTTTCTACATATTTTTGGTGATCCGACCACCTAATCCGATCCCGTACAACACCAAAACACCAAACACCGATTTAAAAAGTACACGTGGCGGCATCTGGGCTCACTCGCGGCAGATCCCGCTCTGCGTGGGGACAATCTCATCCGCTCACGTCGTTTATCCACTTCCGTATCCTTCGCCAGTATCATACCGTAGACCGTCTCCACCACGTCATGAGTAGATTACCCAATCAGGAGCTTGTACCTCCGCTTACCTTTACGATAAGAGGCGGAGGGGAAAATGACGTGGTGGAGATGGTGCATTTAAATATTTGCTCCCCTCTCTCTCTCCCCCGGGCTAGATGAACATTCCACGAGAGGCTCAAACATTCCATCAATTTCTCCCCTTCCCTCTCTTTGGTGCGAAAAGACGATTTTGCCCTCGCCGCTCCCCGTTATTTACTCTCCTGTATCTCCGTGTTTCGGATACCCCTATACACCGTCAAAGATCTCTCTCTCTCTCTCTCTCTCTCTCTCTCTCTATTCTTCTTCTTCTAACCCCGCCATTTCTCTCCTGCGAAGATGAACCCTAGGATTGGTGCTCCACCGGAACCCTAGGAATCGCGATCGATGGAGTGTGATACTTGACGGGAACGAGGAGGCCGTGGCGAACCCCGACTTCAAGGAGCAGCTCGATGCTCACTTCGCGCGGTTGCCCCCCAGGTGAGCTGAGCTGCGGCGATCTCGTTCTCGCGGTGATACTTTAGTGCTACTGTGTTTGGATTTGGATTGAGGTTGGAGATGGAGTTCGATGCTCGAGTTGCTTGCTGGATTTGGTGTTTGTTTGCTTGGAGTCCTTCGAATCTTAGTGATTTAATGGATCTTCTCATCTTTTCCCTTTTTCTGTAGTGATTCGATTTCGCTTTGGGGTCGAGTATTTTGATCTCTGTTGTTTCTATATTTCGTAATTAGGATTTTACCTTTGATTCGACTAAGCTCCTGTTTAGCCATTAAGAGGAAGTTACTGATTCGCCTTCTTTACTTTAGATTTGGTCTTCCTTTTACTATTTCATAAGATTGAGTGGTATAGTAAATGAAGACTATATCTAATTCTTTAGCTAAAGTATTCTAATCAGTTCCTTATTCAAAATAGTTATCTAGTTCGGATGGTTTCGTAATGGTGATTCCTACTTTCTTATACTTGAAAGTTAATCTTCTGTTATAATTTTTGCAGTTATCAGCTGGATGTGAACTTCGAGCGAGCAGAAGATGTGTTGATACATCAGAAGATTCTGGCAGATGCTAGAGATCCTGAGAAGCGCCCGGTCTGCCATGTCCGTTTCCTGAAGGTACAGCTCAACTAACCTTGACTCGGTTTGAGTTATATGTTGCAGCTTTATGTTAGTAAAATAAAATAGAATCTCTGTATTTCTCTTTTTCTCATATCAATACTCCCTGTGACTAATTGATGGTTGAGAGCGAAATTGAGGAATGAGTTATTCTCTGGAATCCTTCAGGGCATATCATTGGGGTCCTTTAAGAAGCTCATAACTTATTGCAAGATTTTCTTTTGAAGTAAAAAACACGGTTGGCTTGCTATTTTAGTGGATGAAATTTGACAAGTTATGTCTCTATAGCAGACTTAAAATTGTGAGTTGTGACCATATATATAATGAATAGATATTACTGTACCGTTCATTTAAATACAAAGCTTTCCCTTTGTGATTTTACTAACCAACTAATAAAGAAGGAAGCTAGTATTAAGGTGCCATAGTTCTTTAATTGCTTTTCTCTCCTTTTCTTTCTTCTCGTGGCCTAACCCTTACCAATGGAAGGTGACATTTGGTTGGAGATATGTATTAACAAATATAGTTTACTTCCATTTGCTTGGTCTGTATGAAGTGTAAGTGGAAGCAATGAAGAGTGAAGTTCCAAAACAATGGAAAAAACTTATAATTTTTGAAACCCCCTTGGCGGATATGATTCTCAGAACTTAATGTACCCACTCCCACATCTAACCTCCAACCAAACACTGTCAAACATTTTGCTCCAATTTTTGTAATGTCAAGGCATGCTTATGGCAGAGACATTTAGGGATAGAAATCACCCAACATGTAATATTTTTATTTTCGTCAAAATCTTGATGGTACTGATCATAAGGGAGAAATGACATATATTTTCAGGTTCTCTGTCTGTTGAAAGGTGCATTTTTCAACGTATTGCATTTTCAGTGATATCTTTGTCCTTATCTCTTAGTTGATTTCATTCAAGTGCCCACATATGGCAGCAATCATTTATCAAATCCTAGGCATTTTGTCCAGGACTTCATGCTAGTCTAGGGACTTTTAGCCTTTATATGCTGTAACTTCATACTTGCTTGTTTCTCTAGTTGTCATTCGGGTAGAAATTGACATTGTGGGATTGACTTTGAACCTTTCTCGAAGCTCGAGGACAAAAATTCGGACTTGACAGTAAACTCAGAAGAGGTTGAAGATGGGACTGAAGTCGCTGATGCCCTCTCAGCAAGGTATACAAATTCTCTGGCCAAATATATACTTACATTAATGATCTAGAAATAATGAACTACACTGTTTTCAAACCCACAGGTTTAATTTATTGCATTTATTTTCCTACTTTCACGTAACAAGCTAAAATTGTCGTTGCACAATAGTGTTTGCAATTAGTTTCTGATCTAAAATAATTACCGTAAGGTTACAGGTACAGTCTTTTTTGTATGGATTGTACATTTTTTAGTTTCTTCACGATTTAATTACTTCCAGCACATAGAGATGCGAATAGAAGAGGAAAAAAACTAAATAGAAGGGGAACTAGATTTATAAGTTGGATTGTATCCTGAATTGTGTGTATGCATATCTATGTATGTAACTATGTATTGATGTATATCTATTTCTGATGTCGTCCTTCGAAAATATTGCCTACTTTCTGTTCATTAACTAAGTGTTTGCTCTTTTTGTAACGCGCAGGCATGATGTGGCATACACCCCTATTCATGAAATAATCTTTTCAACTGTTGACAAACCAAAACTTCTTAGTCAGGTTGGTGTGGCAGAATTTCTTTATGTTTTTGTTCATATATTAGTTAGGGAATACTTTTTGTTTTTGTGTTAATACCACCGTAGATGGTGAGCACCCTAAATAGTAATTTTAATGAGGGAATAGTGTTTCGTATATGCATTTTCACTCACAGTACTTTTTCTGTTTGTTTAACAAATGATGTTGTCTAAATCAAACATTATTTATTCCTGTTGCACTGAATTGGACTGCTGGATGGTTAAGGCATCATATGGAATTCATTTTCATTTATTCCTGTTTAGTTTTTAGCTTTGCTGTTTGTTTAGGATTTGAATGCCCCTTACATTATCTTTTTAATTATCTAAATTCTACCGACCATCCCTAGCGCAAGTGGCAAAGGGCTTGGTAGTTGGTATTCGAGTTCCCAAGTTCGAATCCTAGTTGATTCACATTTTCAGCTAAGTTTATTTCTGAAAGAAATAAACGAAGCGAGTAGCATGCTACCTTTCTCTCCAAAAAAAAAAAAATCTAAATTCTGTGTAATTGGATGTGCCGGCAGTTGGTGGATTGTTTGCAATCTAAGATATGTTTAGCAACAACAAACAAAAGCTTGTTAGCGACTTTCATCCGTACATTGTTCTTTTTTCCCCAAAGATAGAGTTTGGAAGCTAGCAATAAGAAGAGCAAGCTAATAAGCTATAATAAGGACAAATTGAGTTTTAAAAACAAGAACATAAGCAGTACCACATGAGGCGTTACCTTATTCTTAAAGAGTGAAAAGTTAACACATTGGGCCTGATTTGAATCAATTCATAGTTTGACCAAAATCAGTTCTTCGTCGCCTCTGTCTAAAATTCGTTATGAGTGTCTAAATTTTATTTAGTGTCTTGTGGAATTCAGACTAAAAAAATCATGGGGCCGTATATCACGAAGTTGGGAATTAGTATCATTCGGTTTTCTTTCAATGAGTTTTGAAAGGGGGCTCAAGGCCTTCTTCTTATTGGTATGTTTGACTGGATAGGTAGCATTTGTAGTCTTATTTGGACTAAAATAGATTGCTTTCTGAGCTTTGGATTTAGCAAGCCCACCCAACAATCTCTTAGGTAGCCAATGTAAAAATTTTGTTATATACCCAAAAAAAAAAATCTAAAGAGATTTGTTACATATTCCTATCAATTGTCATTTTTTATGTTCTCATTATCAATCTTATAGTTGCCTCAGATGTATGTCCTTTTGTGCGAGTTTTGTATTTTCCTTGTTGGGTTTCAATTTGTTTTGGCATATTGTTGCTCTAACCAATTTTACCCTCCTAGCTTTCCACTCTGCTATCCGATATCGGACTGAATATCAGGGAGGCTCATGTCTTTTCGACAACAGATGGCTATTCTCTGGATGTATTTGTTGTCGATGGATGGCCTATTGAGGTAATTTTGTTTTCCAGCCGTATGATATTTCTTTGATAAACACTATCTGAGTTGCCTTATGTGGTCTGCGTAGTACTAGAGGCAAGAGTTGTGCTTAGTCTTTATGCTATAGAAGCATGTGAGGGAAATTATTGGCATCATGGTGTTAAACATCTTCAACTTAAATCTGTATTAATCATATCTTTATCTATTGGAAACATTGTTTTGGAACTCAACAGTCAATGATCTTAACCTTACACTGAATATGAAACTTATGTGTGCTAATAAAGTACTTGAAGTCATAATGATAGGTAGATATGGGATAAGAATATCCCATATATGCTGTCTATACAGGAATTGAAGTTTTCATTACACTATTTTTATTTTTTTAAAAAAGAAAGTTTTGTCTATTTGCTTGTACTCCTGCATTGTATCTCACAAAGTCAAAATGCAATTTAAAATGTTTTTGTTCCTCTATATCCTCTTCATTCATATGTTGATATTTGAGGGACCTTAGTTTGTCTTCGCACATCTACAGAAAAGAGACAAAGGCTATGTCTTCCTAGAAGGCTTGGTCTCTTGATTTAGATTTAGTATTAGATTTTCCTCTCAGAACCAACTGCTTTTATACCACGGATTTTCCTGTTTGAATTATTATAAGCAAAATAATCATGATTTTTTTCTTTAACTATGAATTCCACCTAAGATTATTGGAAGGGCTCCAACTTTTATAAATATTGAAGACAGAGATTGAGATTAACTTGCCTGTGGTCTTATAAAATTTGTGGCCTATCTGATTTAACATTAATAATGTATAATAATCATGCTGTGTAAGAGCATAACATAAAAGCATTTGCAGCTTTGCTGTTATATTTGTTGCAATTGAAAAATAAGAACTTCCAATGGGTTTGGCACATTACTGAAAGATGTGGAAAATATTCAATTCGGTAAGCTGCAACCTTCACTATCACCTACAGAATAAATGTTGTTTCTTTTGCCTTTATTTTTCTATTTTCTTGCTTTTCTAATTGAGTGCCTTGTTGAGGATTTCTGACTTTTATTCTAGGAGAGCAGGATATATTGGAATAAACTGCCGAATTTAAGAGAACTGTCCTGTGTCAACCTGAAGTTTATATCGTTTTTTCCTAGTCTCTTATGAATACACAAGTAAATTACATGTAAACCTCGGAGCTTAATCTGAAGTTTAAATCTTGGAAGGATGTGTGGTGATGTGTCCTTTGCGGATGATATTCTGTTGATTAATGCAAAGATGAGGAAATATGAAGATCTAAAGTTACAGATATATGGGAAGTGCTACAAAAGTGAAAAAAAGATGTTGCCTTAGAGATATTAATTGGAGAAATTGGTGCTCTGTTTGACTATAAATCTCTGCATTTGCAGATACAGGAAAAGATTGAGAAACATTGCCAAATTATAGAATAATTGTGTGTGAATGAAAATGGTGTATATAATATTTCTAGGTATACATTTTTTTTTTTGCTGTCAAAATCACTACTAGAGGCTTACCTATTTTAGGTGAATAGACCGAGTGGTATATTTTTGTTATCATGCTCCAAAACCATTTGGCGGCCTGTCTATGTAAACTATGAATATAATTCTATACATTAAAGACAGGTGTCTTTGCCATATTTGAATATTGCTGACTCTGCAATTATGTGCTCAGGAAATAGATGGCCTGCACAAGCAGTTGGAGGCATCAATCGCTAGAAACGAGGTAGCTATATTTTTAATTTATGTCATGTACAGACTAAACTCTCTTGGTATTTTTGTTTGGCTTTTTGTCTTACAATGTGGAGATGCCTTGATTGTAATGTTTTATTCATGCTACTTTCTACGATCTTGTTCTCTAAGACATATTTTTCAAAGGGAAATTATGGATTAAATAGCACAAAAAAATGAAGCAATAAAGAAAAGGACATTTTTCTGCCAAGCACATATGATAATTCGGCGTGTGCTGCCTTGTTTCGAGCGGCATTGGTTGTACCACGCTATCCTTTCTTGAACCTACAACGTACACATTGAGTAATTGACAAGTTTGAATCCATTAGGTTAATGCTTATTGTTTACATCTAATGGGCTAACAGATTTAATAACTTTTTTTAAAAAAAACCCTCTTGCAACCAATATCCATTATTGCATTTCATTTGTGACTGTTAAAATTGTCTTTATAATTGAAAATGCAAGAGAATATGAAGTACTTCAGATTTAAACAGTTGCATGGAAGTTGGAACAATTTTTTGGTTTCAAATACGAATAACATGGATATCCGGGTGGATCCTGCTGTGCTTGTTTGAGAACTTTTGCTTTGACCAAATGATCAATTGCAACAGTAAAATGGGAGAGCACTATTCTTGTATATGGAGTAATTGTGGCATCATATTGTAGCTGGACAATTCATTCATTTGGTTATTCCTTTATGCATCATTTTAGGCGATTATTGCTCTTTTCTAAGAAATATTAATTGGAACATAATTCGTAGATTTATTGCCGTTCTTCTGCTATGCTTGTGACTTCTGTTAATGCATATGAACTAGAGCATGTTGACAAACTTTTTACTAGTTTCAAATTTCCTTATAGGTTGTGCTATGATATAATATATTGTTTCTTTTGAGAGTATTCAGGGATCATGGTCTGGCTCATCTCACTCTTCAGCCTCAGAAAAATTAATAGGGCTGCAACCAAAGGCAGGCGAGTGGGAAATCGACAAGAGATTCTTGAAAATGGGGGAAAAAATTGCTTCCGGATCTTGTGGGGATTTGTGAGTCAAGCAATATGCTAGAATCTTTAATAGTGGTTGTCTATTTCATTTCTAATTTAATGATTTCTTAACACGGGACTACGTATGATGCATATGAAAAGGTTTCGGGGAAGCTACTTTGGTGAGGATGTTGCTATAAAGGTTCTTAGACCTGAGAATCTAAGTGAAAATATCAAAGACGAATTTGCTCAAGAAGTATGTATATTAAGGTAAGATAGTGTGGCATTTTAAAAAGAGCTCTATCAAAGAAGAGTATGACTTTCTGCTTTTTTGCTTTTAAGTACTTGTATTATCTTGTTGGCAGACTATATTAATATAATATTTTAACTTTTTTTTTACTCATATCCAGAGAAGTCAATCATAATAATGTTGTTCGGTTCATCGGTGCCTGGATGAAACCACCTCAGTATTGCATAGTTACAGGTAATCTTTCTATTGGTTTTGGTTCAGTGTCTTATGGTGAGCAATGTGTGGATCAATATACAGTTGAGCAATATCCTTTTCTTACATTTTTACGCTTTGAGTTTAGCTTTCTTTTATACAGACATAAGCTCAAGGTGGCTAACCTCTGTAACATCTTTTGCTAGGTGATCCCTGTTTGTCTGAATTTTTCTTATTGCATCAGTTTGCTTTGGAGATGTATTTTAAACGGATATGAGGTGTGACGGAATTCAAATGCTTTCCTTTTTTTTCTTTTTTTTTATGTGTTTGTATCANGGGGGGGAGGGAAATATAAGATGCGTTGACCTTGGTTCCTGCAGCATACTAGAATCTTGTCTTTTATCACTAGTAACCTTATTTCGGGCAAATTATCGCGTGTAGTTCAATAAGTATTTTTATCTGTTTTATCTCGTACTGCACTGCAAATCTCCTTGCAAATTTCATTTTTTTTAATACAATGATTTCTAATGATTTTCATATTATTGTCCTTGTTCCTCTTTGAAAGGTATTCTTCACATAGGAAAGGCTCTTTTCTAGCAGGTTATGTGCCTTTTTTGATTATTGTTAACACCTAGAAATGATTTTTATTTTGTTATTAGAAAGTTTCAGCATAACAGATATTAAATTCTTTATGATATGTGTTGGTTTTCCTTACTATGTTCTATCTAAAGAAAGATTTGTGCTGTTTTATTAAGGCTGCTAATTACATTCGTGCAACTTTATTTGTATTCTTTGAATCTATTATGTTTGAAATGGAAATGTTGTGCCTTCCCCTTTTTGCACAAAAAAGAATTATGTTAATTTGACTGTTATAGTTGACCTAATAAATACTGGGTTTTGTATCTGACAGAGTTCATGTCTGGAGGAAATCTCTATGATTTCTTGCATAAGCAACATAACACCCCGGAACTCTCTCAATTGCTGAAGTTTGCACTTGATGTCAGCAGAGGAATGGACTATTTGCATCAAAAAAACATTATCCATAGGGATTTAAAGACTGCTAACCTGCTGATGGATAAGGATCATGTACGTGGCTGTGCTTGTTTGAGCATTTGATGTTATTATAGACAATTATATTATCTCTGCATTAACTGCTCATTTTTGGGTAAAACGTATGGATAGTCTCTGTGCTTTCCTAATATTGTCTTCCCTTAGCTTTTTCACTTGAACACCTTAAGTCTCTGAAAAGAGTGTTGAACTTTGAGAATCGATAAATGGCTTTATTTATACTGTAGGTTGTTAAAGTAGCAGACTTTGGTGTGGCTCGGTTTCAAAATCAGGGAGGAGTCATGACAGCAGAAACTGGAACATATAGATGGATGGCTCCTGAGGTATTCCTATCCTGCTGACAACAATCTTGATTCTGGCTTTGTTTTTTCTTTAAATGAACTGTACTGAGAACTCAGAATTCACTCGTCGATGCTAGTTGCTTTGTATGCTGAGTAGAGTTTTCAACATACTATGAAATATATAATATGTATGCAGTTTCTTGTAAGAGATTGTATTGTGGTGTTCCGTCTCTACTCCTTTTCGCATAACATAATATAACCTTTAGCTCTGCTGTCATACTACCAAATTTTTTGAGACACTTGTGTCAACATTCTTACTGCTTGTCACAATTTATGTTGATTTTTCGTCGACTTGCTCTTGTAATTGTCTTTAGGTGATAAATCACCTACCTTATGACCATAAGGCAGATGTGTTCAGTTTTGCTATTGTACTTTGGGAGCTTGTAACATCAAAGGTATTCTCTCGTCCTTCCCAGCTCTTATATGTTATATCAGTACAATATTCCATGTCTCATAAGAAAATTAGCATGAGCTATAATTGTCTTTCATGGTGATTATGTGCAGATTCCATATGATACCATGACACCCCTACAAGCCGCCCTTGGAGTGAGACAGGTGTGTTGCACTATGTTAATCGACCTTCCCTACCTTTATATTGTCTAGTAAACTGTGGTGCAGTGCAGTTCTGTGCAAAGAAAACGTCAAAACCCAGAAAGCTGACGCGGTTTGCACTTAAACCCTCCTTTGCAGATAGTTTCTTCAATTTATAAAATGTAAGCATTTTACCCCTTTCTATTGAGGGGCAAACCGAGGGCGCTATCTGTAGGTCCTTTTTCGTTCTTTTTTTTTTTTTATAAAAAAACTTATTGAGGGGATTCAGTGCAAATCATGATATATCTATGGGATGTTTCTGAATTTTAGCTAAAGGCAATGTTGAATATTTCCAATTAACTAGACATATTTGCCGTTACAGTGTGTTTTTGAACACTCTTTTGTGAATCATGCACTTAACTACAAAGTATTTTGGAAAATGTCAAAAAGAAAAAAAGCTTGTTTTGAGTTGTCTAGATCATTAACCAAAAAGAAAATAAATAAATAAATAAAAGAAAACAAAAGAATGTCTAGTTCTCATTATTATGTCTTATTTATATTTAATCTCTTGAATACTAGGGATTGCGCCCCAAACTTCCTGAGAATGCGCATCCAAGATTAGTAGATTTAATGCAGAGATGTTGGGAGACCCGACCGGCTACGCGGCCCTCCTTTTCAGAGATCACTGTTGAACTAGAAGAGCTTCTTAACCAAGTTCAGGTAAAACTGTAAAGCTACTTGGCTGAAGAACTCATATGAACTTCACAACATTGATCTATTTTGCCGGTCTTGCATCTTTGGACCAAGATCGCAAAAATTGGAAAGATTGTCGGTTTATTACAAAATAGAGAAAACCCGAAATTGCTTCTTTAACTAACAGGAGTTAGATGGTGCCAATCATGTGATCCGGCTTTGTAACCTTTATTATAATCACTATTACAGGGTTCTGGTGAATCGAGCTGACCGCCCAACTATGACTAAAATGGAAATCAGGATACAAGCTTTTTGGACAAGTTGTAGGTAGCTAATTCTCTGTTATTCGGACCCTAGTTTATGCTCGATGTGCCGAAATAACAATCTCTCTCTCTCTCTCTCTCTCATCGCTTTTTTACCCCGATGTTTTGCCCTTTAGTTCTGCAGTTTTTCTTTTCTTTTTTTTTTCGTTTCCTCTCCTTCACATAGTAGAAAATCCAAGATAAAAATTGAGCCTGGGGGGTAGTGTGGGGGGTTTAATTGCTCACTGTGTCATTAGATTTTGCTGGTGGCTACTGTGAATATTCTTTCCCCTTCTCTCTGACCAGGCTTTCCTTTTTTCTTTTTTGTTACTCCTTTTTTTTGTTGGTTCTTCTTTCTCCTCACAAGAATTCAGTGTCTCTCAGCAGCAAAACCACAATTATTGTATCTCAAAATGTATACTGTATATCGACTGATTTGCTAATTGATTCACCTTGAATGCCTTTTGCTACTCTTTCGCAAGTTCAGATTGTGGTAGGTTGGTTATTAAAAATTTAGAATTCTCTCTTCAAATTAATTCACCAACTATTATTCTTCGTTCGAATTTGCCTTGTTTAGAGTAAGTACCCTTCATAATTTATTTTTTGGGTTTCGTCGTGTAAATAGATATAAGTAGTTACGAGCATAGTTCATTGTGTCTTCTGCAAGTATTTTGGATGTTTTATTTGGTTTTTTATTTTTTTTAAGGAAGGAAAATCAGAAGTTGATGTTGTGAATCTGTTATATAGCGACTTTGTCAGGGAGTAATGCTGTGCTGGCAAATAATACAACACTTTATAAATACTTTATAAGTGGTACTGAAGTATAAATTATGAGAAATTCTGTCATTTGTTTTAGATGAGTAAATCGAAAAATTGAATTTCACTTGAGTTTGATTTTTCTGCTGTCAAATTAACTTGTCTCGTATAGCATGTCTATTTTTATTTGTTTTTTTTGCTGTGAAGTACTGCTTACGCTAAGCCTATATTTTGGATGTGGAAGATTGAACCCGCTATTATATATTTGCAGCATTTGATCCCTTGCGTGCTTGGGTGTTAGCCCTAGATTGTTTAGGGATGGAAAATATACTTTTTATACACCCTAATTGGAATGTGCCAGTTATATTCCTAACATAAGAATGAGTGAGAGTCAATTACTAATCACATTCTATTCATTGAATAAGTAAGATGTAAAATATACATACTTATTGGGTTGTATAGGTATCATTGTTTGGAAGGAATAGTTTTGGATTATGGACTTTACGAGCAATACTTCAAAAAACATTAATTTTTAAACTTCAAAATTTACAATGAAATGAGAGAATATTTCTAAAATCGAATCTGCGTCTGAAATCTGAATCCCAGAAAAATTTACTCACAACTTAAGAATAATTTCACAAAAATTTCCACACGTTTACACCTGTATTTTCCGATAAGATAAAAGGTCATGTTCCTATTCTCAAAAAATAAGGTCATGTTCCATAGTTACTAAAACCCCTTAAACCCCAACCTCGCTCGAATACCCCGCATCTCCACTCCAACCCGAGCCTAACCCTAACCCTAGAGTCTCCTTCTCCCTCGCCAAGGGACGAAGGAGGCCACCACCACTCCTCCTCAAACCCTAACCACCCCGGGGTCTCCTCCCATGGCGGAAGAAGCTGAAACCAGTTGCGAGGACGAGGGAGCCCACTCTCTCTCCCCATCGACCTCCCATCATACCTCGCGCGAAGCGCCCCCCCATCTCCGCCTCCTCCTCTCCTCCACTCCCCGCGACGAAGAAGGCGAGGGACCTCCCCGACATCTCCCTCTGCCACTGCTGCGGCCTCCGCTTCCCCTCCGACTCCATCTCCTCCTCCACCACCTCCGGCGCCGGCGGCGGCATCGGCATCGGCGGCGGCGGAGGAGGAGGCCTCCGGAGGAAGAGGCGCCTCCGCATCCTCCGGTCGCAGTGGCGGATCGTCCTCTTGTGCAGCTACTGCCTCGTCCGCGTCCGATCCGCCGCGATCTGCTCCTACTGCTTCGCCGCCGACGCCGCGGGCTCCGCGTCCCTCCGTTGCCTCCGCTGCTCCCGCCGTGTCCACGTCGCGTGCCTCCCCAGGGAGCACCGCTCCCTCGCGTCGTGGCCCCCCGACCCGGCCTCCTTCGTCTGCGCCGATTGCCGCCCGATCCCCAAGCTCTTGTTCACAAACAACAGAAGCAGCAGCAGCAGTAGCAGCACCAGCAACAACAACCATAGTAGCCTCTCTGTTTCACTAGATGATTTAGTGATAGAAGCGAGATCTGATGCTAAGAAGAAGGCGGAATTGGCCTCCTTTGCGATGAATAATGCCTTCAATAAGGCTGCGATGGCGAAGCACGCAGCCGATCGGGCAAAGGCGGCGCTGCGCGTGGTCCTCGGGAATTCGCCCAATGAGCTGAAGGCGAACGGTGATTCGGCGATCCCCGATGAGGAGCTGGCTCTCCAGCTGCATCTGGCCATGAATGGATCGGAGAGGATTTCGAGGAATTCGGTTACTGACAAGAGAAAGCGACGGAAAAATGGTGAATTAAGTAGTAATTCAAGGTTCGGGAAAGGTGAGATGTGTGAAGAAAATAAGTTTCCCTTTGATGGAACTGAGGGGAGGGAGCTCAAAAGCAATTTGGGTATGAATTCTAGTTCTATCGGAACAAAGAAGAAGAAAAAGGAGATAATCAGGTATACTAAGAGAAGGCCTTTGGAAATGGGGCAGGGATATTGTCCTGCTTCTCGCAAGGAAGAGCTTGTTGATCCAAACTGCATTGTTCTCGCATTGGAATGTGAGAGAAATGGCGGAGCGCAGGCCTCAGAATCGGAACAAATTGACAATGCTCCTGATCGCCGGTATTTGAAGAAATACAGCAAGAAGAAGTCAACTGTTAAAGAAGTCTCTCCTGATGACGATGGTCCGGTTGCTGTTTCGAATAATGGAAGCGGATAAATCGTTCTGAGTCATCTATAACCTCCACCTAATGTTACTCTGCAACAGCTCCCCTGTCTTTGTCCTCAGTTGCAAGTGGATAACTACACAGTTCGGTTCATGAAAAGAAAAAGGTAGAGAAGGTAATAATTTATACTGATATTTTATATAATGTTGATTTTTTTTTGTTATTCTTAGTGGATGCTATATGAAACTTGCTGAAATGGAGCGAAACAGGGTTTTGTTTGGACGCTAAATTCAATATGTATACTTTTAGGCCATTTTTGAACTATATTTAGAGGTTCTCTTAGCAATATTTTGATGGCACTTTGATTGTAGTGCCTTGTTACTATAGGTTTAGCATCCATGTATAACTAATGTCCATGGTACTGTTGCAGAATTGATCAAGCACTGCAACTATCTGCTCATCTAACAACCAATATCTATCGAGCTATTAGAACTTTCTAAAATTGAACCTGATTGAATCACTAATAAATCTGAACCGAATCAACCAAAAATGATAAGGTTGATTTTGATGTGGCTACACTTCTTTCTGATGTCTGCTGCTTGATTTTTGATATTTCCTCATGAGCATCTCACTGTTAAAGAATCTATGAGATTCTTCTCTCCCTTCTTGTTTATCTTCTCTAGTTGCTCTGGTATGTTTTTTTTTTTAAATTCCTTTGTTTGATTTCATTCTTACTGATGCGCTTACTTTTTCCGCAAACAGATGTTGTGTGAGACGCTCTTTCTTAATAACAGTACTGTTCTTAACTTATGCCCCTTAAATATTGTGAATTTGGCTTTACTATGCTGTGTCTAGTCCCTTGGGAGTAACTTCTTAATCGTTATTGAATATCTTGGCTTTTGTTCAAGGCCTTTCTGATAGGTTATTCTTTTGCTTTTCTTCTTTGACAGGATATATCAAAACAACCTAATTACTGATGAGAACATTAATTCCAGATCTGGATCAAGTGGTATTATCAGTTTGCGTCTTCTCTAAATTATACCTGACAAGCTTGGAGGCTTTCGAATAATATGCGGAGACTTTTCATATAGAATTCTATCTTGGAATATATTTGCCTTGTAAATTTGAGTTATCTGATACATCCACAATTGTGGTCTGTTACATACTTTTACTCATTCTCAGTAATGAAAAAGTTCAAGATATTCAAAACCTGTTATAATTCACACTGGCACTCTGGTTGTTTATGTTCTATTCTTACAGGACATATAGGTAGTATATTTTTGTTATGAAATGGAATTTTGTTCTGCCTAATTGATGAGAAACTTGTAAACTCTGTTAAAGAAAATATTTTCCTGTATTCTGGGCTAATTAACTGTTTACATATAGTATTGGGGTCAATTTTTTGTATTAAAAGGTCTTTTGATATCACTCCTTTAGCATTAGTAGTGGTTTTCTTATATGCCTTTTAATTGGAGCTTAGCAGCTGGAAGAGGCAGTGGGCAATAAAACTATAGATCTGTTGAAGATGGTGGTACAATTGCTCTTCTGTTCTTGATCTATCATTGGTTTGCTGGTTTTCCCAAAGAAAAATTCTTCTTCGGAAATATCTAGCAAGAACTGTTGTCAGCCCTAAATGGTCATTTGGATGAGTTGAGACTTGAGAGCCCTCAAAAGATGCTTCTAGCTTCAAAAAGCTTGAAAAGTTCTAGTCATTAACACTTCCTGATAAGGACAAAATATGTGGATATTTTACACACACAAGTTCAGTGAAGATCTAGGTACTAATATAAGCAGGGAATAATGCATTCATCTAATGTTATTTGAATGTTACTCCTAGAAGCAGTGAGAGTTATCGACAATCCTCAACATTACTACTCCCAATTTCTTGTTTCTTTTTTTCCTTTCTTCTCTGCAGGGTTTTGGTTGGAAGACACCAGTCCATCATAAGAAGGGTGAAAGATTCTTTGAACTTTTCTTGCCATCATCAGTGAGTTAAAAATCCTTCCTGCAAAAGTCTTCAGATACTAACGTATCCTTGCATTGTACTTGCATTATGTTTTTCTTCACGATCGCATGACATGTTCCTATCAAAGTGAAAAATTGTAGACAGACTCCCTCATCTATAAGCCACTTTTAAACAGACTTCCCAACCGTATCCTCTTTCTTCTTCTTCTTCTTCTTCGTCTTCTTCTTCTTCTTCTTTTGTTGACCCTCTAACTTTTGCTTTGTTTTACGTTAATGTTCATTTGATAAATTACGGATTTCGTTAAATTTATCAGCTTTTATTTTACTTTAATAGCGATGACCTTTTTCAGCTAATGGACTGGCAATTCCATGAACAATTACTAGCTCGGAGCTAGCGGAGATGTTAATTTAAACGGAGTTCCAATCCACTGAAAAATTTATCAGCATTTATTTTACTTTAATAGCGATGACCTTTTTCAGCTAATGGAATGGCAATTCCATGAGCAATTACTAGCTCGGAGCTAGCGCAGATGTTAATTTAAACAGAGTTCCAATCCACTGAAAATAGTAACTTCAATCAAAACACCCAAACGAGTGGGTTTCAATATGAAAATCAAAGTCACACGGTCTATTTCGAAGTTGCCCATGTGATGGATAATGACATGTATAACATTGAACATGTTACTGAAATACTCGAAACAGAACAGCTAATAGACTTCATAAGAACTCATATAGTAGCAGAAAATATCAAGCCTAAGACACTTTTGATCTACTACTAGGAACTTTTATTCGTATTCTTTCATTCTCATAAAACATTATCATTACTAAAGTAAAGCTAGATTGCCTTTCTGAGTATGCTAATCTTTTGCTGAAGTAGAACCTCTCTCTTAGCTCCATTGCTTCTTTTTCTTTTTTTCTTAGGCCTGTTAATTATAGGGCGGTGGTGCCACTCTACCATGGTGTGGTGGGGGAGAATGCTCAGGAATGGTGTGGTACGGAGGTGGTGGCGCTGTGCGGTGAGTGAGAAGGTGGGTATGTGGGTGGCACTACATAAAATGGCGCTGGTGCTGGTGAACGAGGAGTACTACGATGTGGCGGCAGTCGTGGTGGTGGCAGTGGCGGTGTCTTTTTGCGGTGAGGTGGAGATTTTGGGGCTGGATATGGTGATGGTGAGTGCACCGGGGGGGCTGGGTATGGAGAGGGAGAGGGAGAGGGCGATGGAGAGTAATGAGGCGGGTGGGNGGTGCTGGTGAACGAGGAGTACTACGATGTGGCGGCAGTCGTGGTGGTGGCAGTGGCGGTGTCTTTTTGCGGTGAGGTGGAGATTTTGGGGCTGGATATGGTGATGGTGAGTGCACCGGGGGGGCTGGGTATGGAGAGGGAGAGGGAGAGGGCGATGGAGAGTAATGAGGCGGGTGGTATCACAGGGGTGGCCGAAGGGCTGGCGATGGGCTGCCGTGCTGTTCGCGGAGAGGTGTGATAGGAAGTGCTGTAGGAGGATGAGAGCATTGCCGTGAGAGCCATGCAGAAGGCTATAGCCCTCATGTTGATATGAAAAACCATCTCAGCACTCACTTCACTACCTGCACACATTTGTGTTTAACGCACCGCCATTTGATTAATACCTCTATATATAGGCGAGATGAGTTGCGCGTCTCTCTCTCTTTCTCGTTCCTCCTCTCTCTAGTTAGAAGAACTGAAAGTGGTGGAGAAGAAAAACTTTGGAGCATAGCATGGAGTATGGGCTGGATTGCCCGGAATCCACGGCATGATATATTGGTCCCACATGTTGACATATGTAAGTATTCTTTACCATGATTAATCAATGGGCTTTTTCTTAAACTAGCATTGGCAAGAACATTTATTACTCGATTGAACCTTAAAAAGAATGTTTAGCGGACTAACCAGATTCTTATTGTGCCCTTACGTGTGCCCTTACGTGTACGCAGGTGGAAAGGAACTGGGAACAAGGTGAGCAATCCACTCTGTTTGCACTCTTTTCTCTCTTGGAAAAGAAAAGAAAAAGAAAAAGAGTCTTAGATGACCTTAGGGATGTGTACTCTGTTTGAATGGTAGATATCACTAATAGGTTAATTATTCCTTTTCATATGCTGATAGTTAAATCACTGTTGCTACCAGTCAATGCAGCAGAAGCCACAAGTACAGTACAAGTGGAATTAGTACCATAATTTTCCATGACATTTTGTACAATCCTGTGCTAGTCATGTTAAACTCGCTTGGGTGGCTTAGAGAAGTGCTTTTAGAAGAATTATTATTATATCTTCTTCTTCTTTTTCCGCAAGTTTCTTTTCTAGTTTAGAACTTCTGCTTTGGAGTTTTGAAATCACAATTTTCTTCTTTTTTACCACAACACAAAATTTTATATTCTTCTCATTGTTTAGAAATGCTCTATTGCAGATAACTACAGATAAAAGCAGAAGCAGAAGTCCATGGAAAAGAGTGCGACCACGCGTGGAAATTTGTTGACCGGGCCCAGAAGCTATTGACTTCATTATGATGCAGAGCGAAGTTGCGATCGCTTTCATGGCGGGACATGCCGTATCTTCTCCACTTCTTCGTGTATTTGTACCTACTTATATATCACTTTATCCCTGGTGTTTATTTTTGTAGTACGACATATTTGATAGTTCTTTACCTAATCCCAAGGTAATGTTGTAATTTACTCAAAATGCAGTGTACATGAAACTTTAAAAAATTAGAATACGTTTTGAGTTTGAAGTACATAGGTTAAATTGCAACATTCGGTTACAACAGTGACTACCTGTGCATTTAGAGACTCTTTTTATTGGTCTTTGCATGATCTGCATAGACATGGCCCATGTTCTTTGGAATCTAACAACAATTATTTAGTAGCTCTTGAGAGAGGTTAATTACCATCTTATTTTGCTAATTGATTACTATTTTTAGAACTTTGTTGGAATCTTTAAGAGACATTGAGGGAACGGAATAGGCATTTTAGAGATCAGTGATTTGTTCATCGCATTTGTATTTGAGCTGAACAAGCAGGATATTTAAAAAGAAAAATAGAAAAAAAAAATTCTCTTAAACACGGCAATGCAAATTCCCTCGCTGCCGACTTCTTTACACTGCCGAGTTCTCAGCACGTTGTTTAATGTTCCCGCATATATTACTATAACAATAGTCGGCAATTCACGGTGTTTCTTCACCGTGTTTATCGCATATTTCAAATTTGGCCCACTGAAGATGCGAAGTTGGGACCGTAGATCGTTGCGTGACAAATCATGAACCGTTCATCATTGTACCGTCGGTGGATTTCAAATGAGGAAAAAAATGTACGGACAGCTCCTGTTTTATTCCGAAATTGAGAATTGCTCCCTTCACCTTCACCTACTGTTAAAAAATCTGAACTTTTTGTTCAAAATGACGCTTTTACCTACGCATGAACTAAAACTGAGAGAGCAGATTCATTTCGTAGGCAGGGGTAAAACAGTCATTTTAAAAGAAAATTTTGATATTTATGGAGTAAAGTGCAGAGACTGAAAATTGAGGGACTGAACTGTTGATACAATTTGTAATATTGGAAAAGTACAGGGACTATCCATTCATTTTACTCTCTTCTTTGTTTCACCTTTTTTTCGCCATTAAACTTCTCTCTCTCTCTCTCTCTCTCTCTCTTCGCTCGCCTCTTCCTCTCTCCTCCACACTCCTCCGAATGCTAAAAACGCCATTAGCGATCACCTTCTCCTCGATCACACTTCAAAGTGAGCATTACGAATCTCTCGAACCCTCAG